>NW_015173699.1:667937-690001 GCF_001447785.1 Gekko japonicus | reverse complement strand
TGTATTTCTTTCTCTCTTCTACTATATTTTACAGAACTCTGCTTCTGTCTTAAAGCTCACAACACTAAATCACCTGAGGTGTCTGTCTCCTCAGACTGCCATTGCTGAATTTTCCTTTCAGACTTTTTATTTTTACTAAATATGCTCTCTATAATGTGTTCTCTTCCTCAGGATGTTTGTATCCCACCGCCATGCACCACATGTGACGACCTCTTATCTGGGGAGGTCTAGTTTTCACTTTAAAATGTTTTTATGTTTTTACTTTTAGGGTATTCTGCTGCCACCAGGGAAATTTAGGTTTTTCCCAAACCTTTCCTTTGCTTCAGGGGTTGGTATTGTAGCATGGGTCTAGGCCTTTGGAGGAACTATCCTTTAAAAGTTCTTATGTTTTTACTCTATAGGGTATTTTCGCCGCCACCAGGGAAATTTAAGACTTTCCCAGCCTCTTACTATAATATATTTCTTCTTCTGGTTTGGTAATGTGGCCAGGGTCTAGGCATTCATGAAGGACTATGTGTTATTTCCTGAGGAATTTCGTTCAGAACTGTTATCTTAAATAAAAGTAGATTTATTTGCTGTTTCACACACTTTTCTCTTCACTGACAGGGCTCTGGGCATGTCACTATGTAACAATAGTTTCCTTTAGCCATATATGGTCACTGTTTCTTTATGCTTTAACTTTTCTTAACACACACCAGACTTCTCTCTTATGTTTCACACAGGAACCGTCTCACACAGAGACCTCAGGACAAAACTAATATATTAACTGCTTTTGTACAGCACTCTCTGCTGTCTGACTGTTTTACTCCGAACTAAGCAACCTACACAGGGAAGCCTCTTCTTATCTGTTTAACTGAACTGTCTAACTGTATCTCCACTCTGTAACTCAGAACTCTCTAACTGTCATCCTTGAATGTAACTCTTGACTGACATATACGTTCATCCACACAGCATTCATTCCAAAACCCCTCCCCCTCTCTGTCACTCACCAATCACACAACTTGCCTATTTCAGCATTCTAGATTGTCCCACACAGCCATGCCAACAAACTTTTAAAGACACACACACAATAAAACCTGGAATCGTTACACATGCCTACCATTTTTCTTCTCACCTTGACACAGAGAGTACTCCACCTTTCTGTGTTATACTTCTGAGGATGCCAGTCACAGCAAATGGTGAAACGTCAGGTCCTACAATGCCAAGACCACGGCCATACAACCCGGAAAATCTACAACAGCTAAAGGCATCTATGAAATCTTGAGCTTCACCTGATAAGGCAGCCTCAGCACGCATGCCGAAGTCTCCGTGGACAATCATCCTTGGAGTCAACCAACACCAAATTCAAGCCCCACATTTGCCCCGTAATAGAAACAACTCTTGGGGGAGAACATATTTTGGGCTGGAAATCTGCCCCACTTGTTGCCAAAGCCTCTCCCTTTTCCTGTGCCCGTTCTGCTTTGCCTTATAACAGAGAAAGAAATCCCCACTGTGCACATTTGTAGCGGCTCCATGGAGATACACATCCTTTAAAAGCTACCTGTAGTCAGGCAGGCAAAAAGTCTGTAGTCTGTAGTCAGGCAGGCAAAAAGGAAATATGAGGAGCATATAGCAAAAAATGTAAAGACCAACAATAAAACTTCCTTCAAATACATTAGAAGCAGGAAACCAGCCAGGGAGGCAGTGGGGCCCTTGGATGACCAAGGGGTAAAAGGAGTACTGAAGGATGATAGGGAAATGGCTGAGAAGCTAAATGCATTTTTTGCCTCCGTCTTCACTGTGGAAGATGAGAGGTGCTTGCCCACTCCAGAGCCGCTGAGTTCGGGAGGGGTGTTGAAAGACCTGAGTCAGATTGAGGTGACGAGAGAGGAGGTCCTAAAACTGATAAACAACTTAAAAACTGATAAATCACCAGGCCCAGATGGCATACATCCAAGAGTTCTGAAAGAACTCAATTGTGAACTTGTGGATCTCCTGACAAAAATATGTAATCTCTCCTTAAAATCAGCCTCCATTCCTGAGGACTGGAAGGTAGCTAATGTCACTCCCATCTTTAAAAAGGGTTCCAGAGGAGATCCGGGAAATTACAGGCCAGTCAGTCTGACGTCGATACCGGGTAAATTGGTGGAAACCATTATTAAGGAAAGAATTAGTAGGCACATAGATGAACAAAACCTATTGAGGCAGACTCAACATGGGTTCTGTAAGGGAAGATCTTGTCTCACTAACCTGTTAATGTTCTTTGAGGGGGTGAACAAACATGTGGACAAGGGGGATCCAATAGATATTGTTTACCTTGACTTCCAGAAAGCTTTTGATAAAGTTCCTCATCAAAGGCTCCTAAGCAAGCTCAAAAATCATGGGATAAAAGGACAAGTCCTTTTATGGATCAAAAACTGGCTAATTAATAGAAAACAGAGAGTGAGTATAAATGGGCAGTTCTCCCAGTGGAGGGGTGTAAGCAGTGGGGTACCACAGGGATCAGTACTTGGTCCACTGCTTTTTAACTTGTTCATTAATGATTTGGAGTTGGGAGTAAGCAGTGAAGTGGCTAAATTTGCGGATGATACGAAGTTGTTCAGGGTGGTGAAAACCAGTGAGGATTGTGAGGCACTCCAAAGGGATCTGTCAAAGTTGGGCGAGTGGGCGTCAACATGGCAAATGGGGTTCAATGTGGCCAAGTGCAAGGTGATGCACATTGGAGCCAAAAATCCTAACTATAAATACACGTTGATGGGGTCTGAACTGGCAGAGACAGATCAAGAGAGAGATCTTGGAGTTGTAGTAGATAACTCACTGAAAATGTCGAGACAGTGTGTGACTGCAATAAAGAAGGCCAATGCTATGCTGGGGATTATTAGGAAGGGTATTGTAAACAGATCAGCCAATATCATAATGCCGCTATATAAATCAATGGTGCGACCTCATCTGGAATACTGTGTGCAATTCTGGTCACCACACCTTAAAAAGGATATTATAGCTTTGGAAAAAGTGCAGAAAAGAGCAACTCGAATGATAAAAGGGTTGGAACACTTTCCCTATGAGGAACGGTTAAGGCGCTTAGGGCTCTTTAGCTTGGAGAAACGACGACTGAGGGGTGACATGATTGAGGTTTATAAGATTATGCATGGGAAAGAGCAGGTAGAGAAAGAGGTACTTTTCTCCCTTTCTCACAATACAAGAACCCGTGGGCACTCCATGAAATTGCTGAGCGGTCGGGTTAGAACGGATAAAAGGAAGTACTTCTTCACCCAAAGAGTGATTAACACTTGGAATTCACTGCCACAGGAAGTGGTGGCAGCTACAAGCATGGACGGCTTCAAAAGGGAATTAGATAAGCATATGGAGCAGAGGTCCATCAGTGGCTATTAGCCACAAGGTATAGATAGGGACTCTGGGGCAAGTGATGCTCTGTCATCTTGGTGCTTGGGGGGGTCAACAGTGGGATGGCTTCTAATGTCCTGGCCCCACTTGTGGACCTCCTGATGGCACTGGTATTTCTGGCCACTGTGTGATACAGAGTGTTGGACTGGATGGGCCTTTGGCCTGATCCAACATTGGCATCTCTTATGTTCTTATGTACCCCCCTCGCATCCAAATATATGGTTTAACAGTAGAGTGCCCTGCTTCCCGCCACCTAGGTATCCTTTGCCATACCACATACTGAAACCCAGAACTGACAGCTATCTCCCACACGACTCACACTTTTCTTGTACCACAGAACTGGGTACACATCATTGTACATTCACACAGGTAGTTATGATTTGCTTGGGTTCTGTGTGTATAAAAAAAGCATGTTCAGATGCAATACTTCAGAAGACACAGCGAGTCTAAAATCAAATGTTCAGCTTTACTGACTACATGGGATAGGTAAAATGACAGAAACTTTGCAATTCATGACTAAACCATTCACCTTATCAGCAGCAGAAATACCCAGTTGGAACCAGCCCAGCAAATACAAGCTTGATGAAAGATGTTGTGTGAAATGTAACCAAGGAAGAGGGATGGGACAAAGGGAGGCTGGTAGGAAGTCTGGAGAGACCGAGTCACCTAAAGGATAGAAAAGGAGAAACAGAGACGGGACAGAGCTTTTTTGGGGGGGGGGGGGGTCACCTTTAAGAATGGAGAAAAGAACAGAAAACAAGCTGTAAAAATTAGACCCTTAGCCGGGGTGACTGGGAAAAATAGAAAGCAACAGGGGAAACAGAAGCTTTTGAGCAAAGTAATGCCAAAAACTTGGAAGGACCAGGGATCAATTGGCAGGAAGGAGAAAGGAAGAGAGGAAATGAGTGGCTGAGAGCACCTGGGGAGCTTAAGGCGGGGGAAGACAGAATGGGAAGAAAGCTAAGGAAAAAAGGGATCTTAGAGGGGGTAAATGCTTTGCTGGTCCCACTGCATAAGCAGTGTCTTTGGCTCAGGTCCTGTGGCAAGGTCCTGGAAACAGTCCTTGCAGAGAAAGTGACTTAGGGGTTGTGGATCTCCCTTTTAAACCTAAATTTCACAGGTTTTGTTCAAACTACATACCTGATTATATTTCAAGGTGCCACTTCATGCAATCGCATCCTCAATCTTAACCAGCATGAGCGGAGTCTTGCTTAAACAAGATAATTGCCCCACCTCCCTTCTCTGCCGCTGCCGCCGCCACCCCCTTGTACTCCAGTGGCATGGGGGGGGAATCTGAGGAACTAGCAAAAATTGGACTATACCTCCACAGATGTCATTCTGTCAGAGGAACTGCTCGTGGACCAACAGTACTACAGGCTCCAAAACACAGGTGCTTATTTCTAGCACTTAAGTTCTTGCTGTACATTTGGTATTGGCTTGTGTAGAGCATTTAAGCACTTGCTTTACTTTTATATCAGCTAATGTTAAAATCCAGTGAGCAGCTCTACGGTGAACATGGAAAGCAACTGAGAAGGCTGTTTCAGGGGAAAGAAGGATTATCTTCACACACACCAAGTTAGGGAACAAATGTCTTTGACCGATCAGGACACAGTCAGCAACATCAGAGAGCCTTTATGGTAGCACCTATTTCTTCTGTTTTCATCCACAAAGGAAGCAGCTCAGTCAACACAAAGTTTTCTGCAGCACTGAACACTAAATCACTGGAAGAGAACTAACAAAACTCAGAAATCACAGTTTATATTATACCAGAATTATGCTCCAATAACAAAATACATAATAAAATTTGAGGCAGGAAAATTTAAGTCCATTACTTTTTCAGATGTAGGTAATTCCATGACAGCCAAACCATTCTGAAGAGCAGAGGTCCACAAATGCCAAGTGTCCTTAATACATGCTGATGACTTCCACAATACTCCTTGTTAAAAGTCCAAGGAAGTTCCTCTTTCTCCAGGATTCTGATTCCTGCACAGACAGGATCATCCTCAAGCTATCATCATCACAGTTAACATTAACTTGACTCCTCCACACAGTTGTCTGCTGCCAAGAGTAAAACCCAGTTATTCTTTTGAAACAAAACCATTAATTTTGAAAAAGCCAAGCAAAATGAAATTGCTTGCTGCTCTGTTGCAGCAACCATTATGAAAACAGCAACAGTAGCATAATAGCTTTTGAACAAACTGAAAATCACAATACAGTATCACAGTCCTCCTTCTCAGGTCACACAGAAAAAGAGGGAGCTAAGAAAAGAGAGGCACAGATATCAGTGGTAAAGAACATGACAACACCCTGTCTGCATATTTTTAAAAATGTCAAATTATAGCTTATTTTTTTAAAGAAGAGCGGCCATTGCCTTTTTGTCCTAAAAAAGCTTTGTTACAACATGAATCTTTTGCAACTTAACTCAGCAGAGAAACTCCCACCACTTTAAGACCGTCACAAATCGTGAACACTACCTTCCTTGCCAGCAATAATCTTTTCTCTCCTTCCTCTCTTCCTTTTTTTGTTCACCATACAGCATGATGGAAAGCTCCATGGCACTTGAGAGCAAGACACCTTTGTGACATATAAGTTTATCCTAAAGCAGTCCCTACTCCTGCTGCTTACTCGGATTTTTTTCTCCTGGACAAATTATTGTCATTGCTGCAAGAGAGGCACTATCAACATAAGATGGGACTGACTCACACTATGATAATCTAAATATATAGCTTTTTTGAGGGGAAGCCCAAAAACTAAGCACTAATCTTGATTATTCTAGTACCTGTAGAGAGAAAAGTGGGCAAGCTTACAATGGAACTACAAGCAAAAACACGAAGCAAAGGCAAAACCAACCCCAAAAGAGCTATAGGCTGTTGTATAGCAAAATGTCAATGTTCCAATACAATGAATATGCTAAAGAGTGACTCCTGAAGTCATATTTCTCCAAAATACCTCTCACAATAACATCACAATTCTGCTAGTGTGTGACAGAAACAGAACTGTAACCTACAAACTGCTCACTGGAAGAGAGCCACAGCCTACCATAGCCCCAACTAAAAAAAGCCACAACCTACCAAAGCCCCAACAAAAAAAAAAAAAAAAAGGAAAAAGGTTGGGAGGGAGGAAAAAAGGAGCATCCACACAAATAAAAATACAATTCTTCATTGTATCCTTGACCAGTTTTTCTTCATATATTTCTATATAAAATTTAACACATGAAAAAATACTTGCCACTGTTCTTGCAAGGTAGAATTCGATGGACAGGCAACAAAACAAAGCTATCCTTCCATACAGTGACACAGATATTTTCAGTATTTCTTTCCCACCCACTGCAAACTCCACAAAACCCAACACACCAATGTGCATACAGGACTAGGATGTAAAGAAACAGTCTGGAAAAACTATCCTCCATCAAGGAATATAATTTCAGAATTATTTATGGTCCAGATAGGTATTCAAGAGTTTCTTCAGCTCAGCTATAAAAATATCACCTCCTGCCCTAGACAGTGTGCCCTCTTGCGTGAACAGCTGTTTATTTTCACTAGTAATGGATGGATGTGAAAAATAGTGCAAGCCATTTTCATTACAAAATTCTTCCATTTTGCAGTTGACATTATTACGTTCAGATTCCATAACTTGTGACTTCTCAGATGGCTTCCAAGTGTCTTTTGGTAACAGTGAAGACCAAATTATTACAACATCTTGAAATGCTTTTTTAAGGATAACTAAATCATTTTGCATCCTGGTAATAAGTGAATGGCTACTGTCGACCAACAAATCATTTTCCCCAAGGTGTATTACTATAATAGATGGGAAACGGTACTGATGATATAACTGATGCAGTTTGGGTAATAGATCATCCCACATCATTGTAGGGATACCTCGCCAAGTCACATATGCAACAGAATCCGAGAAGCCCAATTGCTTTGTTGCCTGGCTGGATTGCGACCTCCTCTCTGATAACGAAATCACATGATCGCCACATATCCAGATGTCCTTTCTGGTACAGCTCGAACTTCCAGTACCTAAAAGTAAAATGCCACATTATATTAACTACTTCAGTTTGCACTCCATGGAAGTTTAATAATGCTCCACGGAAATAGCTGAACTCGTAAATGATCAGAAATAGTGGAAGCAACCCAGCATGCCCATCACTGGACCAGTCCAGAAGTTCAGTGAGATCAAAATATGGAAGCCTTGAACAGCGTTTGACATACATAAATGCTTGAGAAAGAAGGGGAAACAAAGCAAGAGATGTTCAGGTGTGGTTTGCAGTTGCCTGCCTCCACAAAGCAACCCCGGATTTCCTTGGTTGTCTCACACCCAAGTACTAACCGGGGCCAATCCTGCTTAGCTTCTGAGATGGGGCTAAGCCTGGGCCATCCAGGCCAGGGCCCCCTTAATTAACTATTGCTAAAAAAATAAACAAATTATTTCTCAGAGCCCAGCAAAAGTCACCGCTGACAGGAGGATTTCTCACACTCAGTGCTACCTCAAATGCCTCCCTCCCCCAAATGCTGTTCCTGAGAGAGAGAGGCTGCCAGGTACAACATGGGGGCTGGCGGTCTTGCAGTGAGGGGAGAATCACTAAAAACCTACTACTGAGCCAGGGGCAGGAAAGTAGTTCACTGTGCACATTACTGACAGCCACAGAATAGTCCTCCTTCTCTGTATCATGTATGTGCACCCATGAAAGAGGAAAAAACTCTCTGCCCCAGGAGGACAGTCCGCAAGTCCCTCCTGCAAAGTGGCTACCTCCTTCTCAGCCTTTCCTATATGTGAAGCTGCGTCAGCTAGGGATGGTTCAGAGAGGGGGCTGCCACCTAAGGAAGTCTCTCAAAGCTGGGATACCCTTTTCAACAGCTGATCTGAAACACATGAAAAGGTAGACAGAACAAGGAAACTGGGAATGGAAACACAGAACCTATAGGATAAAAGCAGTTTTTAAAAAACTTACAAGGATTAGCTGGTCCTTATAACTTCCTTGCCAAGCAGGCTGAGCATTCTGAAGTACCCAGTTGATAGCTGGTAAAGGCCCCCTGCTTTTGTTTTAAGGGAAGGGACAGGTTTGTCTTTGACCAATGAGAGGGGCAGAAGGACATGCTCTCTCCCAAAAGTCTAGCCACTGGTTCACACAGTGGGCAATACCGCCCTCTCAGGGGTGCTGGAACTATCCAGGTGGGCTGGAATTATCCAGGTGCAGATCCACAAACTGCATCTTTTTGTCTACTTCTTGAATGTAGATGTCCAGGGGGGCGCAGAGTAATTTTCTTTCTGAAAAGGGGGCAGTAGGCCAAATAAGTTTGGGAACCTTTGCTAGACTAATGAACTGTTTCCCCAGAATAAGGAAGGGTTTTTTCCTCAACACCTTTGGGGTTGTGTGTATAGCGAGTACCAAGTACACAAGGGGTAGGTGGCTTGCAAACATCTACTAACACACAGTGCATACTAGAGAGAGGGAGGTTTCCCTGCAGTAGGCCATTAAGTGTGGATGTCTTCCCTGGAGGTGTGTTTGACAGTCTACTGGACTGCCATTTAAGTGTCAAATCCCTGAAACTGAAATATATGCAGTATTTAGCTAAACCTATTTTGCTACTTTAACAACATAAAATGCATCATTTTGAATACAGTTAGCATATAACTGACTTACAGCTGAACACCACATAGATATTTGCCCACATATTAAAAGTTTTTAAGCCTACTGAAGGGCTAGTCCCAGATAGTATACTGCATAGCAACATAGAGAATGTTCTGCTGATCTGCAAAATAGGATTCAAACACATAATGGTTGCTGGTAATCACTTCTGATGAAGTTTTCCATCACAACGAAGTTGAAGCCGGACTCTTCATAATTTGTTGATACTGTTGGACTGTAAACTGTTGGACTGTAAACTGTTGACACTGTGAACTGTTGGTTTGTAATATTGTATGTCTTATAAATGTATGTCCATTTGCACACTTGATGTGTTTACTATTCTAATACATATTTTTGCATATGACAGCGACTTTCCCAGTTTGTGTTTTTTGATCTGCACTCTGTGCTATCACATTTCATATATATATATTCATTCCACCACAGGAATTCTTTCAGTGCCAAAAAAAGATACGGGGGGAGTGTTTTTTCCCCACAAATTTTCTGGGCCTTCAAATCTCTGTTTCTACTGCTGGATCTCAAAAATTGAGGAGGAACACTTATTTATTTAATTTGATTTGTATATTGCCCTTCCTGCCGAGGCAAGCTCACTTTCAAATCCACCAATCACAAACCATAAGGCAGGGTTCAACAAATCCCAGTTACCACATAACCAAAGCATCTAGAAACTTCATTGTGGCACCTAGTATGTTCAGCAATTATTTTACTGTAGTGTTTTGGTGATCCTCATTAGAAGTATGAAACTTATTAATCATTTCACATCAGAATCAGATTTATGGTATAAAAATGAATATGCATGAAGTTCTTGCCCACTGCTTCCTTGTATGTTAATTTACCCCATTCAGTGGCAACCGATGAATTCATTTCTCAGCCTGTTCCTTTTTATACTAGCTCCAAAACACAATTAAATGGAATTTTAAAAAATAACAAAGTACTGAGGTTAGAATCAAAGGTTAGCCTTTTGTTGGGATCAAGACAACCAGGTCTACCCCATATTTATTTATATTTTATGCAACTTTAGTCATGGCTTTGAAAATTTTACAAAAAACCATGAAGAGTTTAGGATTATGCTTAAATTACAAAATATGACCATTAAAAAACAAGCCCCTGAAAACAACTCTAGCTCCAAAATTTTTGGACTGGCTCTAACTTCTAAAGAAAAATTGCCAAGGTCTGCCATAAGAGTCTTTAAAAAGTTAAAAACCAATACCAAGAACTTTGTCTGCAAGCAAGAAGGAAGTTAAGAAGAGCAGTAGTATTTCCTGTCACCAGTGTGGGGGAAACTCACCTCACACTTAACTTTGTTACAGTCATATTTTGGCAGATCACAGTCAGATTGCAATCTAGATTTTCTTCCTTTCCTGTTGACCATCCTTCAGGTCGTTCCCTGGCAGATTGGGGATTCAAGCCTGGGTCTCCCAGATCCTAATTTGACACTAGTCACCATATCCTGCTGATTCTTGTACCGCAGAGTGTTATTCCACTCACTTCATGATACTACAAAACTCATCCTGCACAAATGTTTTCCTGTGTTAATGGCTCCTCACTCCAGGTTGACAGAAAAATCTTTAAAGCAAAAAAAGCAAAGGAGATATAAAAGCAACCCCCATACAATTTCTGCTACCATTACAGTGTTTCCTAGCAACCCCTGTAAGTAACACTGTATTATGGGGAAAAGGCATCTCTGCAAATATTTTAAAATATATAAACACAAAACACAACCATCTCCTTGAGACTGAACCCTGAGCATAGTGGATCTTGCAATCCACAGCTTACCCTTCACTAGTGGTGTGACAGCCACATCAGATTTACCCTCCTCGTTCACCTTTCTTTTCTTCTTTCTTTCCTCTTTTCCTTCCTCCTTTTCTCCCAAAAGTGGAATCGAACTTGGGGTTCCTTGGCCCACCTTTCCATCGCAACTCTGCACCTCCAAGTCTGGCATGGCTTCCACAGCCGCCATTGCTGTTGGACCGAGCAAGCCGAGTCTACCAGCTGCTACAACTGCCTCCAAGGCTTTCAAAATGGATGGCTTGTTGGAGTCGTCATTCGAAACAGGCATCTTTTTTGCTGGAGCTCCACAAATAATGAGGTTTGTGTTCGTATTTTTCTTCTTCGGCATTGCTGGAAAAGAATTATTTTTACCACAGGTATGAGGAAAAACCCCACCTATACAACTGCAGCCACCGAAACGCACTCAAAATGACCTGGAGACTGAGCTCTGGAGTCTTTACTTTTCAGGTGACTGCTTTACTGCCCGTCCTGGAGCGCCCGGGAGCCCAAGATTAGAGCCGCTATAACGGCCTTTAACGTAGAAGGGCACTGTGACGACCTCTGCTCTGGGGAGGTCTAGTTTTACATTAAAATGTTCTTTATGTTTTGCTCTCAGGGTAATCTGGCTGCCACCAGGGAAATTTAGGCTTTCCCACCTCTTACTATAATATATTTCTATCACTGGGTTTTGGTATTTGTAAGTACTTAGGTCAACTGTATCACACTCTTTGTAACTTTGACTCTTTTTACTTCAACTTTTCATAACACAAGAAGGTCTCTCCTTCAGACCTCAGAATGAACTGCTCATCAACTGTCTTATTCAGCGCTAAGACATAGAACTTAACAACCCACACAGGGAAGCTTCTTCTTTTAACTGTTTCAACACAGAACTTCTGCTTCTCTCTCAGAAGTCAGAACTTAAAATCCTATCAACTGCTTTCACACAGCACTCTCTTCTGACTGACTAACTGTTTTACTGTTAAACCTTAACTGTCATTTCTCCAACAGTCACTCCTGATAGACATTCAAATCATTCACACCGCATCCATTCCAAACCCCCCCCTCTCTGTCACTCACCAATCATACCACTTGCCTGCTTCCAGCACTCTAGAATATCACAGCCATGCAAACTAAACTTTTAAAGACGCACACACAAACATGAAATCGTTACAGGCACCCTTCCAAGTCACACGCAACGGTCCCTCTGCTGCTAGGCAGAGGGCGAAACACCGCCCGCCCCCTTCCCCAGCTCCGACGTTTCTCCGGAGAGACTTGCTGCTGCAGCGGCTCTTACTCTGGGGGAAAGTGACTTCACGCGGTCTTCTTGAACTCCGGGACGTGTACCCCCTGCCGATCTCCCGCCAGCTGTTCTGAACTACTGGCCCACTCCGCAGTGGCCGGCCATCCCAATCGCCTCGCGCCCAGGTGTCGAGGAAAACACCAGAGAAACGATGAGCCGTCGCCCTTGAAATGTGTCTCACCGCGAATCTTCCGCTTCAAAGCGTAAGTGCCGCCAGCCAAACTTCAGGGAGGAAAAGAACCACCACCTTACTCCAAACCTAAACAGCCACCGTAGCAAACATATACCCTTCCGGGTCATATAGAGGAATACGCATGCGTAACAAAGAATAAGGTTCGTCTCATACGGCTCTCACATTATCCGGGCACTTCGAGGAATCATTGCAAGCACATGCGCAATAAAAACGCAGCGCTTTCTCTCGTCGGTGGACGTGCAGGAATGCTTTTAAAAACGTTGCTTAAAACTTTTATTCAAAAAGTATTCCAAAACTGCATTTGGAAAGGTAGATTTAAATGCAGTTCTTTGTTTTGGGGACAAGGAAAACAGTCTACACAGCCAAGATGCTGTAAAATTCACCTCCATGCTTGAAAGGAGATGGATGGGGTCTAAGGATACGATTCTCACAAATTAGGGCACATCAATCTCCAGTTCTAACATATTACCTATGTTGTGTGTCCCCCCCCCCAGTTGAACCGAAACAGAAGATAACGAGGAACTAAGTTGTCATTCTTTTAATCTGTTAAAAAAATGTGTCCTCACTATTTTGCATGCTAATTTAACAAACCATTCCTATATGATATGTAATTCTGACGAACTGTGCATGCACACAAAAGCTCACACCTTGAATAAAACCTTGTTAGTCTTAAACGTGTCATTGGACTTTTAACCTTGTTTTTAAAACCCAGTTAGAAAACAGTGCATGCACAATAAGATGTGTGTTTATTGGGGGGCAGTTTTTCCTTGAATGGGTGCTTGCTTAGTGGGAGTTGGAGTAAATAAAATAAGCACTTTGTGTGCCATGTTTTCCTCGTGTTTCACCCTTAACACATTAGATAGAAGAAGACTGCACAAAAATAGCCTAAGCAGGAGGTGCTGGACTGCAATCCTGGCTCAAATACTCTGTAGCAGGAGATGGTAGAATGGACCACACATTTTCAGGTTGCAGGAAGGGGGTGGATTTCAAGCCCTTGTTAGCCGCCCTGAGCCCATTGGGGAGGGCAGGGTATAAATGCGAAAAATAAATAAATAAAACTAACACTGCAGGTCTACAGCATATCTTTGGTTGCTCTGCTGGGTTTGTACTTGCAGGGAGTTTGGAGCTTGGGGGAAGTATCTAAAGCTGTGCCCCTCTATGATTCCCTGCCTGCTGTCTGAAGAGGAGCAGTTCATTCTGCTGCCTGTTTCGTTCGTGAGAGAGTCGGCCAGTCAGTGTCAAATAGAGAGGAACGCCGCCTGCTCCCCACAGAGATCATCAAGAAGGCTACGGTGCTATGAGGAATGATAAGGAGCACTGAAAAATATTAATGTTCATCATGTGGAACTGAAACTGTAGCACCTAAGAGCATGCTTTAAGTATCTGAGAGGTCCCAGGTTCAAATTTGCCCTACCCCCATCTGCAATAGGAGAATAATAATACTGACCTACCTTGTAGGACTGTTGTGAAGGTTATGTATGTGAAGTATTTGGAAGTGAGGGAGTGCCTGTCTTGGGAGAGACTAGCTCTGTTTAACAGTATGCCTTTTAAAATGGACTTTTTGTTTAAAAATATTTTCTGGCATACACCTTCAGTCACAGTAAACATCCTTATGCTGTGGCAGCAGCTGCTGCCAAAGCAATTTTTTTTAAAAATCTGCACAGCTAATCAGAGCTAGGGTTGCCAGGTCTGGGTGGAAAGATACCTGGAGACTTTGGGGGTGGAGCCAGGAGAGGGCAGGGTTTGGGGATGGGAGGGGCCTCAGCACAGTACAATGCCATAGAGTCCACCCTTCAAATCAGCCATTTTCTCCTGGGTAGCTGATTTCTGTCAGCTGGAGATCAGTTGTAAAAGCAGGAGATCCCCAGGCCCCACCTGGAGGCTGTCAACCCTAATCAGATCTCCAATGGCCAATCAGCAACCTTGTTGGGCAAAAGCCACACCCACCTTTTAAAACCACTTGGCAAGCAGAAAATAATCATAGAATCACAGAGCTGGAAGAGGCCATCTAGTCCAACTCCCTGCTCAGCGCTGCTTAAAGACTGCCAGTGAGGGGAAGCTCACCACCTCCCTAGGCAGCTGATTCTCTGTTGCACAACTCTTACTGTAAAAAGAGTACACTTTTCCTCCATGCAACTCTGCTTATCTTCGGTGCTTTGGGTCATTTTCACTCCTTTCCTTGACAATCGAGATGAATTGGACCTTGCCCTTGTCCCACAGGATGTACGGGTCGTGATCATGTAGCCACGGGCTGCCCAGCACCAGGGGGAATCGCACTGCCTGGGTGATGACAAACGGTCAGTGTTCCCAATGGCTTCCCATCCCAACCCGTAAAAGCACAGTGTCGTACTTGCAAGGTTCTTTCCTAGCAGACCCATCCATCTGGGTAAAAACAATGGGGTCCAGGAGTTTTACCACCTTGGCTCCCAGCCCCTTAACCAAGGAAGGGTTAAGTCCCATCCACACCCAGAGTCTATCAATCCCCGTACCCGGACATGAGTTCCGACTTCGGGGTTCATTATACTCACAGTTACAAAGAAGAGGGGGGGATAATTGCTCACCGTCTTAGGCACCTCGGGAGTAGGGACCTGCTGCTCTGTGCCGCTCACATCAGGTTCTGCCCTTTTCCTGCCGGCTCATCTTCTTCATCTTGTGAGTAGCTCCTCTGCTTGGACCCTCAGCTTGCAGAGCTCATTGGAACTTAGGCCGAGCCACACTCTTCTGTGCCGGGGTGTCCACCCGCTTTTTCTCTGGCTCCTTCCTGGGCACTGTCGGGGCTCCCCCTCCCGGGAAGGCAGCAGCAAAGTGACCCACTTCTACACATCTCAGGGACAAACTTTGCCTCATGTGCGGGTCCCGCAAGTCCTCTTTGCGTTTAGGGGTCTTGGGTTTGACCGTTGGCGGTCTGACTTTTTCCAGGGTGGCTGCGTTGTCTCAGATCCTCAGGCAATTCTCCGCATCAGCCGCTTCCCACATCCAGGCGTGGAGGGACACCAGTTGAACACTATGCAGGACTTTCTTGCGAATCTCAGGGTGCAGACCCAGCCGGTAATGCTCAGCCATCACGGCAGCCAGCCAGCCCTGGATTTTCGCGGCTTGCTTTTTAAACTCCTCGGTGTATTCACGCACCATCTTTTTACCTTGTTTAAAGGTACACAAGTAGGCACACGTGTGTTCACTGGCATTCGGATCCTCATACTGCGCATGGAGAGCCCACATGAATTCATCCACTTGCTCAAGTTCGGGACCCTCCGAATTATGAAGGCTCACATACCAGTTTGCTGCCCCATCCCGTAATCGCGAGGCGATATAGTCCACGCGACTCTCTTCGGTGGGGAACAGGTGGCCCCAGTTGTTGATGAACTTCTCTGCCCGCACCAGGAAGAATGGCAATTTCTCGGCTGTCCCATTGAAAGTGGCATCCAGTAGCTCAGTCGGCTTGTGTACCTCCGGCACATCCCGGGGTCGAGGCTCCGGTGCTTGGTCTCTGGGGGGATGGGGGGTGGGCAGAGCCAGTTGCTGCCCCGGAACCCCTGGTGCTGCCGGCACTCCCAGAGCGAGTTGCGCCAGCTGCCACCTTTGCTGGTGGCGGATTTTGTGTTGCACCACCTCGGCTACAATCTGTGGGATTTTCATTAGTGATTCCTCCACCTTTTTCATCATGTCACCATGGGACCTTTCCAGTAGTTCCAGTCGGAGGCCCACGAAATCCTTGTCTTCACCCGGCCCACAACGCACTAGCTCTTCCTCCTCTCGGAGCCATGGCCCTTGAGGCTGGTCGTAGCGGCTCCCTCGGTGCGGCCCTGGAGTAAGCATCCACATCTCCTGGGAGATCCCTTCAACTTGTCCCATTGCGGGCCACAGAGGGTAGTAGTCACACGTGGCCTCGTTCCCCCCACTGGCCCCAGTGGGAAGATGTCCGACTCATCACCCACATCCTGGGGTAGGGTGCTCGGTTGGGGGGGGGGGGGGAGGCTGTGGTCGTCAGCACAGTCCCCTCGGTTGTCACCGGGACAGTTTCTTCCTCGCCTTCGCTCATCTCAGTTAAGAGAGATATGGTTCAAGGGGAAGATGATTTCTGACAATCTGTCAGGGTTTGATAGTCAGATCACACCACACAGCGCTACATAAGAAGTATTCTGTTTATTGGTAGTTCATAACTATGACACGTGAATGTCTTTTGTCAGGAATGGCCCAAAGCAGCAAGGCACCCAGAGTTATACTAATTTCAAAACACCCCCCATTACAAGCAGAAGCCAATAAGCATTGTGTACATGCGCGGGAGAAAAGAGAGTGGGCAAAATAGGAACCGTTTGTTCCCAGCAGGTCAGGAGCAGCTGGAACCCCAAGGTCAGCAAAGCATCAGCAGATAACAACTCAGACAGGAGACATCGTTCGTGTACCAGGCTGGGGAGAGGAGGATCTCCCACACACACACACATTCCAGGGAAATGGCAGTGATAACTGACAATACCCAGCCAGTACCTTCCTGCCCTTAATTTAAACCCATTATTTCAAGTCCTATCCTGCCAACAGCTCCCTGCTCTTAAGTGACAGCCCTTCAAATACTTCAAGAGAGCAATCATGTCTCCCCTCAACCTCCTCTTCTCCAGACTAAACATTCCCAAGTCCCTCAGCCTTTCCTCATAGGGCTTGGTCTCCAGGCCCTCGATTATTCTCGTCACTCTTCTCTGCACGCGCTCCATTCTGTCCACATCCTTTTTGAAGTGAGGCCTCCAGAACTGCACACAATACTCCAGTTGCAGCATGACCAATGCAGTGTACAGCAGGACGATAACATCTTGTGATTTGGATGATATGCCTCTGTTGATACAGCCCAAGATTGTATTAGCCTTTTTTGTTACCACGTCATGCTGGCTGCTCATATTTAACTTTTGGTCCACCCTTACCCCAAGATCATGTTCACAAAGACTGCTGCTCAGAAGTGTATCCCCCACCCAGTATGCATGTCCTCATTTTTGTTACTCAGATGTAGAACTCGGCACTTATCCTTGTTAAATTGCATCTTGTTCACATCTGCCCACTTTTCCAGCGTGTTCAGATCTTGTTGAATTCTCTATCTTCTGGTGTGATTGTTGCTCCTCCCAATTTAGTGTCATCTGCAACTTTAATGAGTAGCCCCTCCACTCCCTCATCCAGATCATTTATAAACATAATTGAAAAGTACCACGCCCAGAACCGAACCCAGTGGCACCCCATTGGACACTTCCTTCCATTCAGATGAAATGCCATTGACAACTACTCTCTGAGTGCGGGATCCCTGGTGCATTGGTGGAGAGCTGCTAGACAGTCACTCTTCCGTGTGTTGATGATAATTATCTGAACACATTAACATAATAAAGGAATCACCTGGCTTTTGACAGAGGGGAGGGGGTTGTTGTAGGCAGATTTTTCCCCATCGTAGAGGTATTGCATTATTCCTATTCAGTGTTATTCGTGTTTGTGCAGTGTTAAGTATTTCGTTTCTTTCCTTGTTTTAGGAAGAGAATCACTCGCAGCCCAGCCTGCTTTTTGGAGAGGGGAGAGGAGATCATCGGAGGTGTCTCTACAAATAAGGGTTTCTTTAATCGTTTTTAAAAAAAAGATATTGTGTTATTTCTATGCAGCGTTACTCAAGCTCCTAAAAATAATTTTAAAAGGGTAAGTAGAGAATCCTGAGGGTCATGTGAGAACATTAGAAAGAGGGGGGCTTTAATGTATTAAAAAATGTATATCAGGCGTGGAAGGGAAACCACAGCTAAAAAATGGAGAGAAACCAGATTATTCCGGCCTGTACTAAGTCTCCATTGCAAGGGTGATTTCACACCAAATTCTGTAATATCCTGTGTTAAAAGGAAGGGAAATGATTTCTTTTCTTTGCATTGCATCAGAGGAAGGGAGCTCTGACTCAGGAGAGCTCATGCTGGAGTAAAGGTTGTTAATCTGTAAGGTGCCTTTGGGCTTCTGTTTTGTTTTGCTACAATTGATGAACAGGAAGGGCCAGCCCAAGGGTGTTTGGTACCCCAGGCCACTCTAAAGTTAGCCAGCCTCCTGGTGGGTAAGTAAAACACTAAATCACTGTGTATAATTTTACAGGGTTTTTTTCTCTTTGTATATTATGCTAAATGTGAATTATTAAAGTATTTTTAGAATAGTTCATTAACACAAATACAACTTAAGCATTAACCATGAAGCTCAACAGTACATTCAGAATGATGTCACTTCTGTAGGAATATTTACAGCCAATAATACAGCCAATTAGGCACAAGGTCCTAATCTAATATACTTATTACAAAAACAACTAAAACTAAACCCAGAAAAAACTGTAAAATTATACACGGTGATTTCGTGTTTTATTTAGTCACGTACACCATAGTCGGGTTTGTTGCCAGCCTCCAGGTGGGGCCTGGAGATCTCCCGCTTTTACAACTGATCTCCAGCTGACAGAGATCAGCTCCCCTGGAGAAAATGGCTGCTCTGAAGGGTGGACTCTATGGCACTGTACCATGCTGAGGCCCCCTCCCCTCCCCAAACTCCTCAGTCTCCCGGATCCACCCCTAAAGTCTCCAGGTATGTTCCAACCCAGAGCTGGCAACTAGGGCTGCCAAATCCCCCCGGGGGGCGGATTTCCCCCCGCTTTGGAGGCCCGATTTCCGCCGCGGTGGAATCGGGCCCCGGGGGAAACCCCACCCCGGCATCATCACGTCACATCCGGATGACGACGTGCATGCAGCGCGCGCTTTGCGCGTGCGTGCACACTGACGCCGCCGAACGGAAGCCCCCCGCCGCCAAGTAAAAACTATTTGGCAACCCTACTGGCAACCCTATCTAACTCTGGCACCTTTTAGTAGAGGCTTTTACTTTTATTTAGTTGGGATTTGAAACATACAATGGATGGATAGATAGATAAGATAGATTAGATAGATAGATAGATAGATAGATAGATAGATAGATAGATAGATAGATAGATAGATAGATAGATAGACAGACAGACAGACAGACAGACAGACAGATAGATAGACAGACAGACAGACAGACAGACAGACAGACAGACAGACAGACAGACAGACAGACGGACGGACGGAATGTATTCATTCTAAATCATCAGTTTGTGTATGTATGTTGGAACAGTGAAATTCTGACATTTTCCTGTTCCTCTTTTCCTGCCCCTTCTCTTTTCATTTTACTGGAGTGGGGAAGAACGTTCAGTCCATGGAGTGTGGAGGCCTGGAAGATCCAAGCCCTCTGTCCAATAATAATAATAATAACAACAAGAACAACAAAATAGATCCAAAGATCTGTAAGGCTGCCAACTTTTTTTCCAGGCAGAGTGCCTGTTAGGGTTGCCAAGTGGCACTTACCTTGCTGGCGGGGGACTCCCGTGCGGATCCTGGTGTGTGCGCGTGCGCACTTTGCGCATGCACCTCACAAGGAAGTGACGTCATGACGCCGGGCACGCTGGGGGCAGGGCCACGACCATACAAGGGAAAACCATAGAGTTTTCCCTTGTAAGGCTGTGGCCCCGCCCCCAGCGTGCCCGGCGTCATGACATCACTTCCCTGTGACGTGCACACTGGGGCAGGGTTCCCCCCGGGGCCCGATTCCCCGGCCTCGGGGAACGGGCCTCTGGGGCGGGGGGATTTCCGCCCCCCCGGGGGGACTTGGCAGCCCTTGTGCCTGTGCTTTTAAAAGATGCACTTGTAGGATAGGCTGGGCACTTCAGTCTGTAAATACTCAACAAACTAGACCCTTCAGTGTCATTTTGAATGTTCCAAATGTGCATTTGTTTCAGTGTGGATTGCATAGGGGGAGAACTTCCTGCAGGATCATGTAGGATAGATCTGAGCTACTTACCTACAATTTTGCTGTTCTAAATGGCACACAACACAACACATGTGGAGATACCTCACTTTGCTTCACAGTTGGACTACCTCTCAACATACCTCCCTTCCATATGCCCCATCACTGTAAAAGGTAAAGGTTCCCTTGCTCGAAAGCCAGTCGAATCCGACTCTAGGGTTGCGGTGCTCATCTCCGTTTCAAAGCCGAAGAGCCAGCGCTGTCTGAAGACATTTCCGTGGTCATGTGGCCGGCATGACTAAACACCAAGGTGCACGGAACGCTGTTACCTTCCCACTGAAGTGGTCCCTATTTATCTACTTGCAATTTCTTGCTTTCGAACTGCTAGGTTGGCAGGAGCTGGAACTAGAGATGAGAGCTCACTCCGTCATGCGGCACTCGGGTCTCGAACTGCTGAACTACTGACCTTCCACAGCCAACAGTTCAGCATCTTAACCACTTGAGCCACCGCAGCTCCTGTCTCAGGAAATAGAATGAAAGCAGTTGTTAAGTACAACCATTCCAACCCCAAGCAGGGAAAGGAATCGAGTGAACACAGGACTTTCCTGTGGAAAGAACTTAGAAAGAGGGGGGGGGGAACATCCCTTCGCTTTCCTGATGGAAATGTGCAAGCATCTCCATCAGGCCCAGACTCAGGACACAGGAGCTCTCCTTTAATCCTTGGGAAGTAAAATTTGGAGGGAATGTGCTAATCCCCAAGAGACTACTGCCCAGAGAATAATATCTCCCTTGGGTAATGGTATCCCTGTGGAAGATTGGGAATTTACAGAAAGAATGAAGTTTAGGAGCTTCCATTTTCAAAATAAAAATTACAGTTCCTATCTTATGATTTTCCTGCTGTGATTCCTGCCCATTTAGGTTTGGGAAGGGAAAAGTAATTTCTCATTTTCTTTTGGGGCTGCTGCTTTTGGGGCCCATCACTGTAAAGTAAAGGTAAAGGTTCCCTTGCTCGAAAGCCAGTCGAATCCGACTCTAGGGTTGCGGTGCTCATCTCCGTTTCAAAGCTGAAGAGCCAGCGCTGTCCGAAGACGTTTCCGTGGTCATGTGGCCGGCATGACTAAACACCAAGGCGCACGGAACGCTGTTACCTTCCCACCGAAGTGGTACCTATTTATCTACTTGCAATTTCTTGCTTTCGAACTGCTAGGTTGGCAGGAGCTGGAACTAGAGACAGGAGCTCACCCCGTCTTGCGGTACCCGGGTCTTGAACTGCTGAACTACTGACCTTCCACAGCCTGCAGTTCAGCGTCTTAACCACTTGAGCCACCGCAGTCCCTAATCCCCATGTGATAGTTTAGAGCATGACTGGTGTGCCTGATGGCACAGAAAGATTAGCAGGAGCCAGAGAATCCGTCTTCCCATCCAGGCCCAACACAGCACTACACCAGCCTCCAGTCTTCCCTGATGCCCCCCAAAGACTCCGCTCCCACTGCCTCTTTGAGCTGAGCTGCTATCCTGCAAGGGGGACCAAATAGATGTTGTTTACCTTGACTTCCAGAAAGCTTTTGATAAAGTTCCTCATCAAAGGCTCCTAAGTAAGCGCAATAGTCATGGAATAAAAGGACAAGTCCTCTTGTGGCTGTTTAATAGGAAACAGAGAATGAGTAGAAATAGACAATTTTCTCAGTGGAGGGTGGTAAGCAGTGGGGTACCACAGGGATCAGTACTCGGTTCGATGCTTTTTAACTTGTTTATTAATGACTAGTAAGCAAAGCCCGTCGTGGCGGTAGACGACGGGCCCTAGATAGGAAAAAAGCGCGAGTGGAAGGGAGGAATGGAGAAGAGGAGGTAGAGAGAGAGAGAGACAGAGTTAGAAAGGGGGGAAAGAGAGAAAAGGGGGGGGAGACAGAGTGGGGTTAATGTTAGTAATTTGGAAAGAAAGGAAGGAAGAAACCTAGGAAGGAAGG
>NW_015173699.1:648621-665018 GCF_001447785.1 Gekko japonicus | reverse complement strand
CTGCCTGGAGTGCGGGCGGGTGAGGGGAGGACCGGCGGACGGAGCCTAACGGCTCCATTCGCCGCTGTCCTGAATGTGGCCAGTTAGTCTATGAGCGGAAGAATTGCCGCTCAGAAGACGCTGGCTTTCGGCGGTTTTTCGATGACTGGCTCCCTCCCCTCCCAGCCACCCAGCCAATGGCAGGCCAGGTTCGGTGAGGGAGCCAGTCATCGCAGGCAGCGTCTTCTGAGTGGCATTTTTTCCGCCCATACACTAACAGGGCGCATTTTAGAATTCTGGCACCCAAAACCCTTTTATAATATAGGAGAGATTTGGATTTGGGAGTAAGCAGTGAAGTAGCTAAATTTGCGGGTGACACAAAGTTGTTCAGGGTGGTGAGAACCAGGGAGGATTGTGAGGTACTCCAAAGGGATCTGTCGAGGATGGGCGAGTGGGCATCAACGTGGCAAATGGGGTTCAGTGTGGTGAAGTGCAAAGTGATGCACATTGGAGTCAAAAATCCTAAATATAAATACACGTTGATAGAGTCCGAACTGGCAGAGACTGACCAAGAGAGAGATCTTGGAGTCGTAGTAGATAACTCAATGAAAATGTCTAGACAGTGTGCAACTGCAATAAAAAAAGGCCAATGCTATGCTGGGGATTATTAGGAAGGGAATTGAAAACAAATCAGCCAGTATCATAATGCCCTTGTATAAACTGATGGTGCGACCTCATTTGGAGTACTGTGTACAGTTCTGGTCACCACACCTCAAAAAGGATATTATAGCATTGGAAAAAGTGCAGAAAAGGGCAACTAGAATGATCAAAGGGTTGGAACACTTTCCCTATGAAGAAAGGTTAAAACACTTGGGGCTCTTTAGCTTGGAGAAACGACAGCTGAGGGGTGACATGATCGAGGTTTATAAAATTATGCATGGGATAGAGCAGGTTGAGAAAGAAGTACTTTTCTCCCTTTCTCACAATACAAGAACTCATGGGCACTCAATGAAATAGCTGAGCAGTCAGGTTAAAACAAATAAAAGGAAGTACTTCTTCACCCAAAGAGTGATTAACACATGGAATTCACTGCCACAGGAAGTGGTGGCGGCTGCAAGCATGGACAGCTTCAAGAGGGAATTAGATAAGCATATGGAGCAGAAGTCCATCTGTGGCTATTAGCCACAAGGTATAGATAGGAACTCTCAGGCTGGGGCAAGTTACAGAGGCCAGGTAGGCAGCCGCTGAAACCTCTCCAGGGTGCTGAAGAGGCTGCTCCACAACCGCCATGTGCTGAATGCTATTCCTTGGATCACTCACCATCTTCTAGCCAGAGCCAGCTGCAACTGCACCGCACCCACGCGAGGGAGGGAGGGAGAGTGCCCAAGGATCAGCCAGACTAGTAGAGTTTGGCCATCAGCACAGGAAGAAGGTGGGGAAGATGGCTGGCAGAGGGCATGATCTAGATTAGCGGCATGCTGCTTCCCCTACCTCAGCAAGTGCCCAGGCTCAGAACCAGTCCTGGGCCAACCTCTCGGCAGGAGGAGTCAGTGGGCTAGCTCTGCTAAGAAGGCGGCCTGCCCCTCAGGGATTTCTCCACACCCCCATAGACATTGAAGCAGAAGAAACTGCATGACTGACCCCTTCAGGGGGGCAAAAAACAAAAAAGAAACTGCATGACTGTAAAACACACTGTGTTGTGGAAACTTATAGTTATAAAACGGTGAGAAACACCCAAGTTTCCTCAATCCTCTCAGTTCTCTGTTGCAGATTCTTTTCATTCGTATGTGTCAAATCCTTTCCAATAAATATTTAACTCATACCTGCCGCCCTGGGGAAGTGAGGGGAAAAAACCAACCCCAAAATATCCTATGTGTCAGGAACAGTTCTGACCGGGTAGGGTTGCCTACAACAGGTGGGGAAATTCCTGGAGATTTGAGGGTGGAGCCCCAGGAGGGTGGGATTTGGACAGGTGTGAAAGCTCAGCAGGATATAACGCCATTAAATCCACCCTCCAAAGTAGCCCTTTTCTGCAGGGAAAGTGATCTCTGCAGTCTAGAGATCAGTTGTAATTCTGGGGAATCTCTGGAAAGCCTGCCATCAGTTGTTTTTTTTAATCACACTCTCAAATAGACCAATGCTATAAGATTTTTTTTTACTTCAACCAAAGCACACACAAAGTGAAGCACTGTCAAATCTCTCTCTCTCTCTCTCTCTCTCTCTCTCTCTCTCTCTCTCTCTCTCTCTCTCATATATGACAGAACATTCTGTAATCGGAAATTATATATATATTTCCAGCTAATCAGAGACATCCTTGTGTTTAATGTGAAAGCAATGCCCTTAAAAGGAATAAACCAAAGCCATTTCCTTTATGTTCTAAGGCTACTTCCTCTATGTTCTCCACATATATGAGGAACCTCAGTGAGGGTATGAACACAAAACAGCAACAATGGACCTTCTCTTTGTCTTGTCCTTCTCCACTGCCATTCTTTTCCTTGGAATGCACAGAGGTAAGCGTTGCATTATGCTAATGAGTCTGTAGATGCTTTTGGAAACTTCAGTTGCTGCAGAATGCTGCAGCCAGGATGTTGACTGGAATGGGATATAGGGACCATAGCATTCCAGTCTTGCCGTATCTAGGCCCCGGTCACACGGGCTGGATATCGTGGGGGGAAGGCATGGCTAATTGCCCCGGTGCAGTTTGATCCGCAATTATGTGATCAGACGCGCCGGCGGCACACCATGGGTCCTTCCCTCGGCGCTGGTGCATAAATGATGTACTACTTTTTAACACGCATTTTCGGTGGTAAGCCATGGGTGCGCTCCACTTCCCAGATGTTGGGGTGTGATCATGCCCGGATAATCTGCCCACCATCCGTACCTCTCCCGTGGCAACTTTGCTGTGTGACCGGGGCCCTACACCGGTTTCTGGGCACAATTCAAGGTGCTGGTACTGAACTTTAAAGCCTTATACGGCTTGGGACCAGAATACCTGAATGATTGCTCACTCCCTGTGGGCCTATCCAACTGTTACTGTCGTCTTTGGAGGCTCTGCTCTGGGTACCCCAAATATGGGTGGCATATCATTTAGAAATCCTTTACCTTCCCCATAGCAGTGATGGACTGTCTGCATTGACACTCCTCCACAGCAACTCCTAAGGTTTCCTCTTAAACCCAACAGATGTTTTTTCTTCCAGCTAAAAGAGGAATATCACAAGTAGTAGAATGAGCATGAGATCATGAGGATGGTCCCCTTTAATTCAAGGGTTTCTTGTTCTCCATCCCGGAAAGATGACTATGTGAACACAGTCAACCACACCCGGGCTGCTGTCTGTCAGGAAATCTGCTGCTAGAATGTATGCCGCCTGACAGAATTATATGGAAATCACATTTGTAAACATTTTTACAGCCACACTGGTGTAGTGGTTAAGAGCGCTGACTCTAATCTGGGAGAACCGGGTTTGATTCCCCACTCCTCCACTTGCAACTGCAGGATGACGTTGGACAAGCCGTGGTTCTGACAAGTTCCAGCCACAAATGGACCACAGTGACTCAACCAAGGTTGCACTCCACCAATGTTCACTGTGAAAAAATTGATTCAAGTCCAATTACAGTCCACAAATTTGCTTCTTCTTCTTTTTGTTTCTTCATTTTACGTCATGCAGTGCTGCTGCTGCTGCCAACAATTTTTTTTTATATATTTTTTATTATTTTCTTGCTACAAACACTAAAACACTACAACACTAAACTAAAACATAAGCTACACAAGGATCATGAAAAATTATTAGTCATTAGCTTAGACAAAGTTTCCCCTATAATAAGATTAATGGACTGGAGTTATTTATTATTGCTTCTTTACAAACTGGTATTTGTATGATTAAATCAGGTAGGTACAGTTTAGACAATTTAACTTTCAAACTTATCTGATTATATTATTTCAGCTTCTTTCCTCTGTGCTTCTTTTTATCAAAGTTCCACTGGACCTTCAGCAGCTTTGGGGCTACTGCCCCTTTATCAGATTCGGAGTCCTCTTCTGGGTTACTGCCCGCTGTGTTCCCGAAGTTTCCGACCCATAGGCTCTGCCTTCTTCTTCCAAGTCTTTTTCCTCTGTTGGTCTCTTGTCATGCGCTGGTCTTTGTTGCAGTTCCAAAAACACCTTCACTTTAAAGACAGAGTCAATCTTTTATTTTTTATCTTTATAGTTGAAGACAAGTCCCTCAGGTATTATCCATCTGTATGGTGTGGAGTTTTTCTGCAAAAAGCTAATTAATTTTTTGTATTGTTTTCTCTTCCTTCTTATTTCGAATGGTATGTCTTTTAAGACTCTGATTTCTTTGTCCTTGATTTTTAGAGTTGTCCTGTTTGTGGCCTTGAGCACCACATCTCTTGTAGATCTCTTTGAGAATCTCACCATTATTTCCCCAGGCAGGTTTTTTTCCTTGATGAATTCTGGATATGTCTGACAGATCATACCCATATCACTTTTTAGTACATCCACTGTTAAACCTGTCATTGGGGCCAATGCTTCACAAGATTTCTTTCAGATTCTCACCCTTCTGTTCAGAAACACCTTGAAATCTCAGAGCAAAAGTTGATTTTTCCATTTGGAGTCTTAAAAGCTGATCTTTGTCAGAGATCCTCTCTTTCTCCACTACCTCCAGTTTTTGTTGAATTGCTTTTGACTTGGCTTCAACCTTTTCCACTGCTTTTGCCATCTCCTCTGTTTTTATATTAGACTCTTTCAACTGTTTTTGGAGTGCTTCAAAGTTATTATAGAGGTTAGTAATCTGATCCGACAGAGGGTGCAATGCTGTAGCCAGCATATTGGGAAGGTCAGTATTTACTTCCGGTTTAGCAACCGGATGTGCTTATCTTGCAGTTCGGTCTCATCGCCATCTTTTCTGCCTGAGAAGTCATTGTTTACAGTTCAGATAAAGTTTTTAAAAGTCAATGAAAGTTCATTTATGAAGTCGCTTTAAACAGATCTGTGTTTTACTTGATTCAATTTGGAATTGCCGTTGCTTGTAGCCCCTTCTGTCACTTAAAAGTTCGTTTAAGGTTGTTGGGGGGGCAGACTCCCTCCCCCTGCGTCATTACAGATTGGGGCTTCAGGGCTTTGGATGGGCACTTAACCGCATTACCAGTTAAAGAGAAATAGCACTCACACTTCATTCCATGCCGACTGCAGAGATAGGGAAATCTTTGTAATTTCGCTTGATCACTTCTTCGCTCGTCCGGTGTGCGCCTCTTAGAGCCATGATGGTGCCGCTGTGGCAGGACCTATCAGGCAAAGAGGAGCCTCAATTCCTTGGCTGCGGCCTCAGGAGAAGCACACGCGCCAGGCTGGGAGTCACTTCCAAGGACTCGGGGGGGGGGGGGGTCCGGATCAACCAGCACCCCTCCCATCTGCCGCATCATGGACTGCCTTAATCGGAACTCCGATGAAGCATGCCTGCCATTCGAGTCACCAAAACTGAAAATCACTGCTTCCAACAAATTGTCATGCGACTATAGATTTCCCAGGTACACAGTCTGTTTCCCTCAATGCTTCATCAGGTCGCTTTATACTTGGAGCCCATGCTCTACATCTCCTACTCAGAAATAATCCTGTATTTTCTTAGCATCTGTTGATTAGGAGACGTAGAGCATGGGCTCCAAGTATAAAGTGACCTGACGAAGCATTGAGCACTACATGACGTAAAATAAAGAAACAAAAAGAAGAAGAAGCAAATTTGTGGACTGTAATTGGACTTGAATCAATTTTTCACAGTGAACATTGGTATAGTTCTGACAAGAGCTGACCTTGAAAGGGCAGTAATTGAAAGAGCTCTCTCAGCCCCACCTACCTCACAGGGTGTGTGTTGTGGGGAGGGGAAGGGAAGGGAAGGGAGAGGAGTTTGTAAGCCGCTCTGAGACTCCGAGTGAAGGGTGGGGTACAAATCCAATCTCTTCTTCTTCCTTTCAGGAGTCTCCATATTGTTCCCAAAGTCAAATAATTTAAATGGGCCCTAAAAGAAATCAGTGACATACTGCCTTTTAGCAACATCAAATCACTTTTAGTAACTTCTTAATATACTTTCCTATGTGAACATATGTTCCTGTGCTAACCTGAGAGCTAGCATGGTATAGTGATTAAGAGCAGTGAACTCTAATCTGTCAAACCAGATTTGATTTCCCACTCCTTCACATGAACCCTGCTGGGTGACCTTGGGCCAGTCACAGCTCACTCAGAACTCTCTCAGCCCCTCCTACCTCACAAGCAGTGTTCCCTCTAAGCTGAGTTAGTGTGAGCTAGCTCACAGTTTTTTAGCCTCCGGCTCACAGATTTTTGTCTCAGCTCAGGAAGGATGGCTCCAATGCAAACTAATTTATGCAGCAGCCAAATGGCTCGCTCACAACTTTAATGCCAGCAGCTCACAAAGTAGAATTTTTGCTCACAAGACTCCACAGCTTAGAGGGAACATTGCTCACAAGGTGTCTGTTAATGGGGAGAGAAAGGGAAGGAGATTATAAAATGCTTTGAGACTCCTTAGGGTAGAGAAAAGTGGGATATAAAAACCAACTCTTCTTCTTCTTTCCCAGTTACATTTCCTGACTGATTAGTCTGCATTACAGTATGTATGAAGCAACTTGGTTAGCTTGGCTTTTGTCTACTAAGGTCACTGTGCTGATATCATTGGAGGGGAACATTCAGCTCGACATTCAAGACCCTTTATGGCTGCCTTAATTGGAGGAAAGCGTCTCAAGTGTGGAGGAACTTTGATCAAAAGAAACTGGGTGCTGACAGCAGGTCATTGCAATGTGTAAGTTCGGAGAAATTTCCCTTCTTTATACAAAGTTCAGGCTAGGGTTGCCAGCTCCATGTTAGGAAAATTCCAAAGATTTGGGGGCTGGTATAGCCCCTCTTATGCACCTGATTTTATATTTAGGCCCATGCAGGGGTCATTTCGTAGAAAAAGAGCTAGGGGAACTCATTAGCATAACTCATTAGCATATGCCACATCCCCCTGACATCAGGGGCCCGGCAGTGGACCTGCAAGGCTGCTGGGAGTGCGAGGAAGCCCTGCAAAGGCCCTCCCTGGCCCCAGGCAGGCAGGGGTGGGGAGAGGTGAGGGGGAAGCAACTTACCCTCCCTCTTCTCCTGCCTCCTCCTGGCTGAATGAGGGCTGGAAGCGGGGCGGCCGGAAGCAGGGGGCGGGGCTTCATCGTGTGCCCCCCCCCCGCACCTCACCCGGGCGTTCTCCCCCGAAATGACCTCTGGGCCCATGGGAGAAGCGGCTATTGATCCAGAATTTTGGATTCTGGCTATGATTGGTGTGCTGTTGGCTATAGGGTGACTGGGTGCTTGTGTGTTTGTGGCCCTATTGGTGTGATCTTTGAGGTGTAGGCTGTGATAGGATAGTGAACCCAACCTACAAGTGAATGGGAATCTGAAAACCTTTGATGGTGCAGGAAGGGCGATTGATTTTAGAAAGTATCATTCTGAATAGTGAAAGGCAAATTGCCCTTCCTGAGAGGGAGATGTTGCCTGAAATTTAAATTTCAAATAAAGTTCAAACCCCTAGTACCCTTGATTGTTATTGTATTCAAACCAGAGTCATATATTGGGCCAAAGTGTTAAATGAGCTTTGCATTAACAGATGTTTGAAACACAGTATCTGGTGTGATTCAGGTTATCCGTAGCATCACTTCTTGAATTTTCTTCTTTGATCAGTGGGTTAGGTCTATAAAACAATCATCTTTCTGATTGTAGCTGGCATCTGTGGACATGAGGCCATACTATCTGTTTAAAGCTTGATTCTGAAGTCTGTGTGTCAGAAGATATATACTGGATGCTTTCCTGTGCCTTTGGTTTCAGGTAGTGTAACCAGCAGCACAGACCCAGTGCCTGGGGACTGAGTGGTTTTTCCTGAGAGAGAAAGACGCCCCAAAACCTCTTAACTTCCACAAGCAGTGCCCTCATAAAGCCAGGCTTGGCTCAAACACTGGCTTTTGCTGGGAGGCTAGGAGAACCATATTTTAGCTGGGAAAACATAGGCCAAGTGAAGCCCACCAGGCCAGCTGCACGGTCAGACATCCTCCATGCAAGCTGCATGGAGACATCCCTCGCTCTTCTCTGCTCAGTCCATAAAGACAAAGGATGGACAAACCTAAGCTGTTGCCTCAACCATCTTCTCCTGACCAGATGCCAGGTCTTTTGTTTGTCAAATGCACAGGCAGACAGAGACAATAAGCCACTGGTCACTGTATCTCCGCCATGAATGGAATATGTTGTATCTTTCCTGTCCCAAATCCTTTCACACCCTGGAACTCATGAAATACCTCTTGGCAATCGTTACATTTTGGGGTATAAATATACATGTCCAGTGTGATTTAGCTGGGCACACAAAAAGTTAACAGCCCAGCTACAAAGCCAAGTATCAATGTGAGGAATTTGTCACATATAGAATACCAACCCAGGCTGGAAACGAACTTTACTGAATATGCACTGACTCTTCAGATGTATCCAATTTTTATCTTTTCAGAGGCAAGGGAGACGAAGTAGTCCTTGGTGTTCATTCACTGTCTAAACCTGGGAGAGAAAAACAAAACTTTCACATTACTAATGTGTACGTTCACCCAAAATATGATCAGATAACCAAGGAAAATGACATCATGATTTTGCAGGTAAACTGAACAGCAAAATATTTTATCTATGAGGTTTTTTTCTCAGTTGTGTAGGATGTTTTCTACTTAAAAGGTGATGTGAGTGAACACCATTAAAATGAGGGTGATAAATACAAACCATGAATGCAAGAAACTGACAGAAGTGGATCTCCCCACATTTTCCTTTCCATCTCCACCCAGCAGCCCCCTGTTATTCCAAAAAAACCCAAACTGGAGACTTAGGACCCACTCCCATTAATACAATCCCCCTTTAAAGCTGTCTTTGCCAGGCATCACTACATCCTCTGGCAGCAAATTTCACATTTTAATCATGTGTTGCATAGAAAAATAACATTTCCTTTTGTCTGTCCTGAATCTACTGCCCATCAACTACATTGGATGCCCTCAAGTTCTAGTATTTGGGAAGACAGAGAAAATGTTCTCTCAATGCTCTCTCTCTCTCTACCCCATGACTAATTGTATAAACCTCTATCATATCCCCCTCTTAGTTGTCTCTTCTAAAATGAAAAGTCCCAGACTCTTCAGCCTTTTCTCTCAGGAAAGATGCTCCAACTCCAACTTTTTCTAACTCTTCAATGTCCTTTTTGAGATTTGATGACCAGAACTGCACATGGTATTCCAAATTAGGCTGCACCATAGATCTATACAGGGGCATCATAATATCAGCTGTCGTATTTTCAATCCCTTTCCTAATAAACCCTAACATAAAGTTTCCCTTTGTCAATGGTGCAGCACACTGGGGTGACACTTTCACTGAGATGTTCACACCCCATCAGCCTATCCTTGAAGTTGGGATTCTTTTGTTCCAATGTGCATTGAACATTTGCCACATTGTTGCCCACTCACTCAGTTTGTGGAGATCCTCCTGGTGTTCTTCACAGTCTTCACACAGTTCTTGATTTTTACCGTGCTGAATAATTTTGTGTCATCTGCAGACCTGCACACTATACTACTCACCCCGCATTCCAAGCCATTTATAAACAAGTAAAAGAGCAGCAGCAGCCCCAGATACCAATGCTTTGTGAAAAGTCCTCAGACAGCTCAGTGATTCAGCTTATAAAGTTTATTAAGCAGGAACAAGACAACTTTAGCCGGCTCGCAGGCCGGCTTATATTCCCAGTGAAACCACCATCCAAAACACCCCCCCACACTGCAATAGGCTATTTACAGTGGCCGAGAGTTCCATAGGCTCGGCCGGGAACCTAACCCTTGGATAGGTGCGGGCTAGGATCCGCTGAGTCCATTGTTTCCTGGAGCGAAGCTCAAAGGTTTCGTTTGACCACGTGGAGCCCCAGTCGGCCACGTGGTCAGTACTGGCTACATTACACTTTGTGGACCCTACTGTTTATTTTCTTATGTTGCAAGAACTGTCCATGTGTTCCTACTTTTTGTTCCCGATCATTTAACCAGTTTTTAATCCATAAAGGATCTATCCTCTTATCTTGTTATTGCCAAGCTTATTTAAGAATCTTTGGTGAGGTACCTTGTCAAAAGGCCTTTGGAAACTCCAAATATGTAATGTCTACCAGGTCACTGTTATCTCCGTGTTTGTTGACTTTCTCAAAAAGTTACAAAAGGCTGGTGAAATAACATGTCCAGTGTAAGCAAACAGAATGTATCAGATTAAGCTGTACACCAAACACTACTAGAGGGAAGGAGCAAAATTTAAAGAAACAGGACCTCTGATTAGGCCTCAATACTGCTTTGGCAGTAACAACTGTGTGAATGAATGAGGTCCATTCCAGAAAACGTGTTACATTATATAGAAAAGTTAGTGTATAAGCAGTCATAGCTGGAACTGTCCTTTGTTTACAGACAAACATTCTTATTCTTTATAATTTCTTCAGCTAAATAGAAAAGCAGAGCTCAATCGGTACGTTCAGACCATTCGGCTTCCCAGTACTTATGAAGATGTCAGAGCGGGCACGCAGTGTCTGGTGACCGGATGGGGAATTACTGAAAATACAGGGCAGATATCTGATACGCTGAGAGAAGTTAATGTTGCTGTTGTGGACAGACACACCTGCAATGACAGAAACCACTATAACTCCCAACCTGTTGTAACAGAGAACATGGTGTGTGCTGGCGGTGACAACAACCAAAGGAACGATACCTGTAACGTAAGAGCATTTGGTTTACCAATCCTGTTTTCTGATAGGTTAAGTATTAGTCTAAAGCTTGTGTTAAACATGTATTAATTAAGTCTGAAACAAAGGGGGGAAACACCGGTTAAGATGGAAGGTATTATTTTGTAGAGCAGCAATACTTGCAACAGCTTCTGTGTCCATAAATTCCCAGCTGGCAGTACAATTGCCATTTGGACTTCTGCTTACATTGCTGGGTCTGCATCAAGACCTGCCTATCAGTGGTGATGGTGGGGTGGTGGAAAGTGCCATCAAGTCGCAGCTTATTTTATAGCTACCTAATTGAGTTTTCAAGGCAAGAGACATTCAGAAGTGGTTTGCCATTGCCTGCCTCTATGTAGCCACCCTGGATTTCCTGGTGTTTTCCCACCCAAGTACTAACCAGGGCTGATGCTGCTTAGCTTCCTAGAGCTGATGAGATTGGGCTAGTCTGGGCCGTCCATGCATATCAGTAACAACCATCAATGCTAGTTTATGCAATCAGGTGATAAATCCATTTATGCAATCGAGTGTATTGTTGTATGTGCATGTGATTATTGTGGGGTGTGCTTTCAAACAACCCAAGCAGCCACTTGGGGCACCAAACTGGCAAAGCATGGCAGAGTGGAAGGAGGTAATAGACATGGCTTCTGACTGTGTAAAAAACATTTTGGTGTAGTGGTTAAGTGCGCGGACTCTAATCTGGGAGAACAGGGTTTGATTCCCCACTCCTCCACTTGCACCTGGCTGGATGACCATGGGCAAGCCATAACTCTGGCACAGCTGTTCTTGAAAAAGAGCAGTTTCTGTCAAGAGTTCTCTCAGCCCCACCTACCTCACAGGGTGTCTGTTGTGGGGAAGGGAAGGGAAAGTTGTAAGCCGCTATGAGACACCTTTGGGTAGTGAAGGGCGGGGTATAAATCCGATCTCTTCTCTTCTTCTTCTTTCCAACTACCCCCCCCCCCCACTGCTGGACTTCCTGATAGCACCTGGTATTTTTGGCCACTGTGTGACAGAGTGTTGAACTGGATGGGCCATTGGCCTGATCCAACATTGGCTTCTCTTTATGTTCTTATGTACCCAAATGTGCATCAATAACAGCAGCTTAATTTTTCTAACTTTCCTTGTACCAGTCTGACCAAAGGAGGCTGCCTTTCATCTTTAGTGGATGATAATGTCAAGCATCTCTCTTTCCCCCAGGGTGACTCTGGTGGCCCTTTGATATGTGGGGGAATACAAAGAGGCATCACTTCTTTTGGACGAGAGGGAAGATGTGGTGATCCCCAGTTCCCAGGTGTCTATACTCGTCTCACAAGGGACAATCTTGATTGGATTAAGAAAATCGTATTCTGGTGACCTCGGTAGGTTACTGGATGGACTCTCTCGATATGCATTAATGCTTTGCTCTCTCAGTATCAATTAATGTACCACTTTTTTGAAGTTTGTTCAGTGATTTATTCAGGTGGGTAGCCATGTTAGTCTGAAGCAGCAGAACAAAGTTTGAGCCCAGTGGCCCCTTTAAGACCAACAAATTATAATTCGAAGTGTAAACTTTCATGTGCAAAGCACAATTCTTCAGACATTTGCACACGAAAGCTTACACTTTAAATAAAACTTTGTTGTCTTAAAGGTGCCACTGGACTCAAATTTTGTTCAGTGATTTATTTTCATCTCATTAGCTACTGTTTCAGGTGTTACAACTACATTCTGTGTTCATAGATGCACAAGAAAATATATGTGAGAGTGTGTCTCATTAAAATCTTGCAAGAAGAATTCCACCATGAATCCTTATTTACTCAGGATTAGACTGAAAATTCTAGACTAGAGAGGTGAACAGTCTCAATGCAAGATGAACTTTTTTTTGTCTTCCATTTCAACGGTTTTTTAAGTTATACACAATAAAACCTTATATGTATAAAGCCTTATATGTATAAATGCAAATTGTCCATTAGATGACAATCCAGTATTACATGTACAGACTCAAGTTAATTCCATCTATATATATAAAAGAAAGTCCCCTCACCATAACATCAATGCCCAGGACAAACCCCTGGACCTAGAAACACGAAATTCAGGGAGAGCGCTACTACCATGGCGTAAATGCTCACTCAGAAGGGATTTTTAGAAATTTAACCCCTAAGAGGGTCAAAAGGGGTATTCCTATGTGGCTGCCAGGCTGCTGCCTCCTTGCATCACCCATTCTCTGATTGGTCAGCTGCAGAGCTCAGCGTTCTGAGGTAAAAAAAACAGTTACAGGAGACTGCACAGAGCTAACAACAGTTGAGGAAATCAGGAATGGCCAACCACCCCCTGTGTGGTGTAGTAGTGCTGCTGGCCCAGCCTCTCTGATGGCTTCCAACACACTGCCCCCACCTCCTACACCTAACAGGCAGTTGTCTGTCAGGCACAGCAGAGGTTGCAGGGTGCTTGTAGCCATGAGGGAGCCCGCCCCAGCAGTAATGCCTTAGTGATCCTGCCAGCCCCGCCTCCACAGTGGCTTCTAATACTCCTCCCCCCTCCCCTGCTTACAGTTGACAGGGAGGTTTGCTCAGCAGGATTCGCCCAGCCTCCCTGATGCCTTTAAACATAATCCCCCTGTCAGGTGTAGGAGCAGGGCCAAGGCACTTTAATCCATCAGGGATGCCGCACCAGCAGAATCACCTTAGCGGTGCTGCTGGCCCAGCTTAGCCAAACTCCCACCCACAATGGAAATGTACCCCAAATTTGTAGAAAACTGGTTTCCTTTATTAGGTTGTTTAAGTTCTCACAATGTGGGTTCAAGAAAATTAGTTCATATGAACTAATATCTGATTGCTCGAATGTTTTGAATACGTAGTTATGTCCCACTTTTTAAATGTAACATAAATGAGAGGCAATTTTGTAAAAAAAAAAGGGGGGGTATGCCTTCCCCCCTAATTCAATGCCCAGGCAAAACCCCTGCACCAAGAAACCCAAAATAAGGGAAGTGCATTCCTACCATGATGTCAAGCCCCCACAAAGAGATTTCTGAGAAACACGACCCCTAAGGGGGTAAAAGGGAGGCAAAACATGTTCCCTAAATTGTTTTCCATGTGCCTGGAAGGCTGCTGCTTCCTTGCTCCCCCCATTGGTCAACTGTGTAGTTCAGAGTTCTGAGGTAAAACCTGCCTGTTTGCATAATTCCATAGAGTCCACCCTCCAAAGTAACCATTTTCTCCAGAGGAACCGATTGCAGTCATCTGGACATCATTTGTAATAGTGGGAGGTCTCCAGGTGCCACCTGGAGTTTGGCAATCCTAGAATCTGGAGAATGCTAGAGGCACCTAAACTCCATTGACCTCCATAGAATCTGCCCCTTTTTGAGAGGTAGTGTGAAATTTCATTTGAGTTTTCCCCAGGGCCTATCAAGGTGAGAGATAAGAAGGCCATTTAGCCCAGGCCTCCCATTCACAGAGGGCTTCAAGTTTAGACTTTTGACATTATCTCCAAAAGAGGTTATACATACAGTCACAGAGATACATTGGCAGGATTGAAAAAAAAAGATGCTCATCACGCAACTTTAAACTCGTGTTCCATTACCAGGCCACAGCACCTGTAATGCACACTATGAATTAATATCTTCCTTGCAGGGTTGCCAAGCCCTGCCCCACCTTCCTGAGTAGATCTAAATTACCTGCCTAGCATTTTTCTTCTCACCTTGACACAGAGAGTACTCTATCTTTCTGTATTATACCTCTGAGGATGCCAGTCACTGATGCTGGCGAAAGTTCAGGTCCTACACTGCCAAGACCATGGCCATACAGCCCAGATAATCTACAACAACTAATGAACTCTAACTGTGAAAGTCTTCCACAACATAAACAAGATTATACCCAAGAAACATTTATCCCACCACTTATCAGAAATCATCTCAGGATCCTTCCTATCAACACTCCATTGTTCTGAGCAATAACATAAGGAAAGTAACTTTAAGTTTACAGTCTTATTTGCAGCAAAATAAGGTGCTTATGTTTATAAAACATAGCTGTGGCAAGAGAAAAGGTTTGGCACATTGGCCCCAGGGGCTTTAACAGTGATTTTGATTTAAGTTGTTTTGTAAGGGGTATTCCAGGCTTCTATGTTACCAAGGTTGGCTGTAAGTTTTGTAGAATCTCAGCCCCACCTGGAGGTTGGCAACATGGAGTCACCTTGTCAGGTTTGGCGGGGAGGCCAGGAGCCAGCAACAGTGGAAGAGGGCAGTAAGGCAGCTGCGTGAGGCCCAGCAAGGCTCCCTACCCCCCAAGCCACCACCATGCTGAGGAGAGATAGAGAAGGCAGAAAGGGAAGCTCTTCCCTCATTCCAGGTGCACAAGGGCTGACTGAGGTTTCAGTGCTAGTGAGGAGAGACATCCCAACATGCTCAGAGGTACTTTAGCAATTTAAAAGCTTTTAGTTATATATATAATTATTAACATTTACCTTATTATATGTGTGTGTGTTTCAGGTGGTATACATTGGATACAATAATCATGTGGATCATTAGTTGATGGTAAACGTGAATGTGGCTGTCTGTGAATCATAGACTGAGTGCCATTGCTCTGGCTAATCCAGAATTACTACCTGTTGGAAATGAAACTACAATTTTGCAATAATGCCTCATTATGATTGCTTATATTTGGTAGTTTTTTATTTAGTATATTTAATCCCAGTCCAGGGTTGCCAGGCTGTGTCTGGCAACCACCAAGTGGGTTGGGGGCAGAGACATAGAGGTGTCACAACATCATGTTCACGGCTATGTCATTTCTGGAAGTGATGTAGGGTAGCTCTAGGAATCATCAGAAAAGTCATAGAGTTTCCAGTAATTCCTAGAGCTACCCTATGTCATTTCCAGGCTTTCCTCAGAAGTAATGTAGAGGTGCCCAGGATGCTGAGGGGTTTGTTTGTTTGTTTGTTAATTAAGCAAAGACAGCTGTCACAGGAAGCTGTAAATCCCACCCTTCTTTCAAGGAGATCAGGCTGATGTACAGTGTTATGTGTTTCTTCATTTTGTCCCATAACAACTCTGTGAGGAAGGTTAGGCTGAGAAAGAATGACTAGCCAAAGGTCAGGGGTTCGTGCCTGAGTCTCACTGATCCTACTGCCATTTCTTGACCCTTGTTACTTGTCATATTATGCAGGCTTCCTTTTGCCTAGTCTATCATCTGAAATTAAGTTCTAGATTTATTCATGTAATGACTACTGTATATTTCCTCTGCTCTCAACCTTTTAAAGGAACTCTGAGTTCCATTTGACAGTACAGAAACTTTTGATCTACCACTGTTGTTAATATTTTCAGGGGGAGGCTGCCATTTTTTTGCTTCCTCCCAGACAGCCACAGGTGTACCCTGACTACAGTTCTTCCCAGCACCATTTTATCTACGCAAACCTGCTAGACACTCTATGCAAGATTCTGAGAAGAAGCCTGAAGATCGCATTCTGGAACAATGTTTTTCTCTCCCCATCCCTTTTAATGTCCAGCCTGATTAAGAGTTCTGGAGGCATCAAAAGCTTGTGCATTGTTGCATGTTGTTTTTGGTTGGCCCTAATAAAAGTTATTGCATGGTTTTTGTTTTTGCAAAACAAGCCAAGAAAAAAATCCAAGAAAACGTACAGCTTGATGCACACTGGAAA
>NW_015173699.1:627250-648578 GCF_001447785.1 Gekko japonicus | reverse complement strand
CTGGTCTAGCTCAGGAAAAGAGCAGACAGAGTGAAGGGTAGCTCTGCTTGGTAGTGTGGCAGAGTGGTTTAGCTCTACCTCTAAGAGAGAATAGAGTACCTGTTAAGCCTGTCTCTGGTAATGAGTAGACCCCGTACAATTTAGCCTGACTCTTGGGAAAGGGCAGGCTGGTGTGGGTGGAATGCTGCTTGTGTGATGAGAAGATCCAACCTAATGGCTAGTGAGTAAAAGTCTGTTTATGCCTGAAAGCATTAGGGAAAATTCAAACTACTCTCTGAAGCCATAACTGGTTTAAATTAATGTTCCTCAGCCAGGTTTCTCCTTTGTCGAATTGGAGATCTGTACTGCTTTATCTGTTCTTTGAAACTAACTTGTAAGTAAATAAATCTTCTGTATTGTAATATATTATTCCTGCCTCAGTGATCTCCATATTCTATTTGCTGACCACAAAACTTGCCTCATGGCAGCAAACCCATTCCTATTAGGGTTGCCAGGTCCCCCCCGGCCACCGGCTGGGGATGAGGCAGTAGGATGGCCAAATCCAGGTTAGGAAACTTCTGGAGATTTGAGGATGGAGTCTGGAGAGGACAGGGACCTCAGTGGGATACAATGTCATAGAGCCTATCCTACAAAATATCCATTTTCTCCAGGGAACTGATCTCTATAGTCTGGGGATGAGCTGTAATTCCAGGAGATCCCCAGGTCCCATCTAGTGGCTGGTATCCCTAATTCCTATACACTTGCTACCTTAAGAACACCTCATAACTGAGGGGAAAGTTTATAGTTTAAAACAAACTGGGTTCCCCAAAAATCACAGGGGGCTATGTGGGTCCCCATGTTACCTAAACAGGCGGTCTTCTATTTAGTTGGGGGAATTCGCTTAAAGGAGACAAAATTAGAGGGGGTAACTGGGATTCTCCACCTATGTATATAGGGATCTTTCCCTTAGAGAACTGTCGAAATAAATCAGGCCGATGTTCAGCTGAAAAGGGTTTTATTGAAACAGGAATAAAAGGGCAAAACACACACATACAAAAACACAGAAAACACCCAAGCTAGCTACAAGGAAATCAGGGAGGAGATTGGAGAAAGCAATTTTGGAGAAGGCTATAATTACCAGTCTCAAAGAAAGAGGTCCACAGAGGCAGCAGCAAAATGACCAGCATTTCACGGAGCAAAGAAGGGAAGGCCCACACACATTTATAGGGCAAACTGTGCCCTCTGGCAAGTATGATGTGTTTGCCAGAAAATCAATAACTTAATGGGCTTTTCTGAGTTGGACAATGATTTGGGAGAAACTTGATGGGTTTATCTGAGGTGAACTATAGGTGTTAATGGTGCTTTGATGGAAAAAGCTACAAGGTTTGGTGAATAGTGTTAACTGTTGCTTAATTAGTGTAAATGGGTGAGGGGAAATGAGACTGGGTGTGAATGAGGTTAATCCAAGGTAAGGAAATAGAGTTTTCTTGGGACACCTGTTGTCCTAAAATATGTGTCTGTCTAGGGTGAGGAGGAGGTTGTTAGTTGGCCAGCTGCTCTTACTCATACTTCTAAACTATATGTCCACACTTGTCTCTGTCTGACATCCATTTTCTGTCCTTTTGGGCCAGGCACTGTAATGAATTTATGATATTTTATATAGTAGGAAGGGTGTTTATGATTTTCTAGCTATAAACTGCCCCTCAGCAAGAGGAAGGTCTGACTGTTAATACCCTCAGTTGATAAAAACACTGTCACAATTATATGGCCAGCATTTAAAAAAAATGAGATTCCCGCTAACTTTATATACTCTGGCCTGCATGCCCTGTTCCACCGTACCCTCCAAGGATTTCCCAACACATGAAGAGGCTTTTCTTTCTCTCTTGGGTAACCCCCCACCGCCACCTGACCTTTGTAAGGAATTGCCTGCTGGGAGGGTCAGGACTCCCAGCTTCCCTTCCAAGTTCTGAGGCCTTGCCTCTGTGTCTCCCACTGCCCAGTGCCTGGTCACCAAGGGGACAGTTTACTGCCTTGTGTGGCCCTGGAGAAATAGCCATTTTCCAACTGCCTGCTACCCCCCTGGTGCTCCTTTTAAAATAGCGTGTTTGAGATTTTTCACACTACTTTTAACAAACATCCAATTCTTTTTTTTCCAATTAAGAAAAAAGTGTAATAGACAGGATACAGCTAGAAGATGAGAGAACAGAAAGGAGAATTTATTTATGCATTTATTTACAGCATTTCTCTGCCACTTTTTGACTCAAATTTACCCCTTTGCCTATCAAAAATGGTCAGATGCAACTGAATATGGTGGCTATAACTTTTTCTGGATTGTGCTGTACATGGATCACAGCATATGTTTTAGCAGAATATCAACTCCAAGGCACTATGTCTACAGGCATCAAAATAGCAAAGCATAAAATCTAACAATCCATCTAGGTTAATTCCCCACAGTTTTCTTAATCCAGCGGAGATATCTCTTTGTGAGACGAGTATAGACACCTGGGTATTTGGGATAACCACATTTCCCTGGTTCACCGAAAGAAGTGATGCCTCTTTGTATTCCCTCGCATATCAAAGGGCCACCAGAGTCACCCTGGGGAAAAGAGAGAGAGACACTTGCCATTATCTGGAATAATTAAAACCTGCCTTTATTCCATCAGACTAGGGGTGCGGTCAGACAGCGTGCTGGGAGCGGTTTAAATTGCTCCGGCCCTGATGCGGTCTTTTTTAACCTGGAGAATTGCAATCACACTCACCTCCTTGCTCCAGATCGCTGCGCAGCCACATCACTCCCCGCCATCCACACGCGGGAGCGTGCGTCACTGTTTTTCTCTCTCTCTCCGTTTGGGCATGTGGACAGGCAGCCATCTGTAGAACTAAAAGTTTCGCACGTGCGCAGAACAGTGATTTCCACTTCAACCCAACTGCTGTAATGCTTCCTTTTAAACTTTAAAGGAACTCTTCCCTTTAAACATTTACCCTGAAAATGGCCTCCGGGAGATCCCGAACTCATCTAAATGCTAAAACTAGGCACCGTTTAAACATTGTTTTTAATAACGTAGTGGCGGACTTCCGCCTATGCACACACTGCCAACGCTTTAAAAAAATGGTGGGTGAAAAGCGGAAGCCTTGAGCAGCTTTTGAGTGGGGAGGGGGCTTAAACCGGAAGTGGCTCGACACCGCAGGAGCGATCAGAAAAGCGCGGCTGGAAATGGAGAATCAGGAAAACACCACTTGGGGACCTGGTATCAAAATACTCTGGGTTAAAGTGGTTTTGAGCCGGAAAGCAACGGCTGAGGATGGGAGGCAGATGTTGACCGTGTGATCACGCAGATAAAATCCGTTTCTGAGGTGGGCCGAAAGCAGACTAAATGTTCTGTCTGACCGCACCCTATAACAACCTGTAACATGTGTTCTGAAAAATGAAGCTCTGGCATTCAGTGATTTGCTTAAATATTTAACTAAGCTGAACTAGAAAAACAGAACAGCCATGATGTTCTAATGGCTGTACTGATCCACTAAATACATATATTTTCAGTAGCTGAAAGTATTTGTAGATAGTTGAAAATTAATTCAAAAAACAACCATAACATCATTTCTGTACTGGTTGAAAAGAAACAAGCATGGCACTTACGAATACACTTGCACTCCCATTGATAACCACTTCTCTGCACACATGAAAGTGGATATCAAACATAAAGCTCACATAAAACAACCTCCCTGTCAAGCTAAATTTTATATGCAAAGAAATTTTGGGGCAAAGGTGCATTCCAACATTCACCCATTCCTAGTAATGCCGCTGATTCTTTTTAATGTACTGAAGTGCAGCATGTAAGTTTACTCAGAGCCAATTTATGCAGTGAACATACAGACCAAAGTCCCTCCTTCCAAAATACCCAGCCCAGAGTCAGTTTTGCTGCTTTGTTTGCACTGCTCCAGTGCCACGCTGGTCAGGCCAAAGATGGGCTTCAGAGTCAGCCATGGACCTAGGCAGCAGTGGCATGGATCGGAGAGGCAAGATTGATCTGGTCAGTCAGTTCCTCCCACACTGCCACCTTCTGTCAGTTGAGTTTCCAACCTAGGCTTGCTTACATGGCCAGCCCCGCCCCCCAATTGCATAAATTTAATTATCACTAGCTCTCATGCTGATAGGCATGTCTCTTTATGGAGCAAGACAGTAAGCGGAAGCCTCAATGGTAAGCTTTATGCATAAGTAAATTCTTACGAGTGTTGCAGCTGTATGAGACAATATCTTCTATCTTAGGCTGCGGCCAGACACACTAAATAATCCACTGTCAATGCACTTTAGAATTGGATTTTGCCAGTTCACATGGTAAAAATCCAGTTGGAAGGTGCATTGAAAGTGGATTGAAAGTGGATTATTTAGTGTGTGTGACTGCAGCCTTAATCCACCTTCCATCTGAGTCACCATTTCTTCATTGGCTCTGATATTTATTTAAAAGATGTTTTATACTAATCTTAGACCTACAGGAGAACAGAATTGGTGCTCTTACATGACACGCATCCTTGAACCCACCAGCACACAGCATTTTGAAGGTCACATCTTTGTGATTATAGTGCTGCTTGTCATTGCAGATGCGTCTGTCCATGACAGTGACATTAACTTCACGCAGAATGTCAGATGTGTTCCCTCCATTTTTTGTGCTTCCCCATCCAACCACTAGACACTGTGTTTGTGCCATGACATCATCATACGTTGTAGGAAGCATAATGCGTTTTACAGCTTGAGTAATATTTGCCTCTTTATTAAGCTGGAGAAAAAAATAAAGAACAGCAGTGATTGTTTATAAACATCAGGCAGTCTCAGGTATTGGTTGTTTCCAAACCCAGTTGGTCCACCCAGCTGTTCCACAAAGCCTGGAATAGACCTCATTCATTCACTCTGTTTTTGCTGGCAAAGGGTTTTTGAGGATTCCCATTACATTGAGCTCTTCTGTTTCTTCATAGTAGCCATAGAATTTCTGAATGAATCATTATCAGTTCTTAATCCTGGACAGGAGTAGATGATCGAAGAAGAGAGCCTGAATTACTGTTTTTCTTTCAGTAGCTAAAGTGATGGCTCATTAATTCTATTAATCATCATCATCATCATTGTGTTCTTACAATATTATGATTATGGGGGGAACAAAGGGGAAAAATGGTGTCCTGGTCCACCAGCCCCAGGACGGTCCTCCACACACCAGAGGCATCCCCTCACCCCAACTCACCCCAAGAGCAGCGGACGAGCCAGGGAGGAACGACAGCACTGTTGTAAAATAGTCAAAAGTGTTTAATACTTAGACTATCAATGGATCTTGCTCTATTGGAAAGAAGAGATTTCTTTGCTTTTAAAAACCTTTATTTCTAAGGGTAAAAGGTATACGGGATTACTACAAATAAACATAACACTAACAGCTACATTTTCTAAGCTGCCTATAGTCAAAACTAGCACACAGATAATGGAGAATCTCTCCTTCTTCTTGACCCCTAGAAAGGAAATCACCTGAAACAAACGACCAATCTGTATCACAGTAGAAAGCTACTTTTCCCGGGCTAATTCCCCATTGGCTCAGTGCCAGGTATCCCTTCCAGGTCAGTCTAAACAATAGCAATACTAGGCAAACAAGTTAACCCTATAATGACTGAATTGTCAGACCTTGTAAATACATACATTTCCAACAAGCACAACCCCCACAGAGGACGCAGCACAACAGGGTGACTCCTGAAAGCCAAGACAAGACGTGCATCGCTGGCAGGGCGAGACCCGCCCAGTGAACCCCGTGGAGCTCCTCCCTTGAGAGACGTGAAGCAGGCCCAAAGGGGCGACGACAGAAGCCAGCCGTGGCACCCAGCAGCCCCAGCGGCTCGGCCCTGGGTTGAGAAGACCGCCGCCAACCCACTGCTGACCACACCCCATATGCCCGAGGAGCGTCCTGGCCTATGAACGAGGGTGGGGCCGGATGGGGGAGGAGGGAGGTGGGAGGTGGGGAAGATGGGTGGCGCTGGCAGGGAAGCGTGGGGAATAAAAACAGGGGCTCTTGGAGAGGACCGAGGAGGAAGAACGTGAGAAGGAGACACCACGCACAATGGCTAGAGAGAGAGCGAGGGGCGAGTGATCTCCAGTTTATGGGGCAGAGGAACCTGAGGGGCGCTGCTAACCCCATTTCCTGTCGTTCTGAGGTCCTAGCGCGGCTCCCTTTTGTGAGCGCAACCCAGCCCGACACCACAGCTACCAGTGGAACTCCCCCCGGCACCCAGGAGAGGCTCGTCACAAATCGCAATTGCTTTTGCTGCAAGCAGTGATTAAGCCCCATCACCACCACCACCAGAGTGGATTAAGGATTAAATTGTGAATTGTTAATTTAGAAGAACACAACCCAAAGATTAAAGAGAGGGTGCTCTCCCAGTTTCCGCAATGTCCATTGTGACTGTGGACAACAGGAACAAAATTGTTTAAGCCCCATGGGTGTTTGCTCCCTAAGCCTGAGAACTGGTTGGGAAAAGTGTGCCCAAATTTTGCAAAACAAAAACAACAACCACTTGTGCTAGCAGAGAAGACTTGGTGGAGTAAACTCTCTGCTAGTGGAGAGGGGGGGGCAATCCCACCAGATTTTCCCTCTGCACTGCAGCCCTTTGTGATGGGTGGAACTTTGTTGAAGGAGAAGAAGAAGAGGAGATTGGATTTATACCCCACCCTTCACTCAGAGTGGTTTACAGTCTCCTTTCCCTTCCCCTCCCCACAACAGACACCTTGTGAGGTAGATGGGGCTGAGAGAGCTCTCTCAAGAACTGACCTTGAGAGAACAACCTATCACTCACCCAAGGTCACACCAGCAGCTGCATGTGGAGGAGTGGGAAATCAAACCCGGTTCTCCCAGATTAGAGTCCACACTCCTAACCACTACACCAAACTGGCTTCCAAGGAGTTACCCTGACCTTCAGCTCTGGATTTCAGGGGATAACGAGCAGCCATCCTCCTCTCATGGTTTGTAATATTCAGCCACATTTGAATGAAGTTCTCCCTTGCAAACGTTTTTTAGTGGAAAAGCTTCAGATTCACCTGATGGGAAGAAATACTCCGCAAGATATATATGAATTGGATCCAGGCAAATTTTTCACTCCACCTTCCCACCTTCTTCTCCTTACCAGAGCCCCTGTCCCAAGTGACTTCCATCTGTACGTGTCCAAATGATTTCTTTTGTGGGGGTAGTCAAAGGAGCCCCCACCCATCTTTTTCAGCGGCAACAACATGGGTTGGATCCGACCCACCAAAAGGAAAGAAAAGGTATAACTATATTTTAATAAATAAATGAAAGCCCAGTATTTCATACACACACACACCAGTCATTTATGTTCAGTTTTAAAATGTACCTTCAAAAGCATAATGTCATTTTCATAAGTTATGCTGTTGAACATCTGGTGAATAAACGTTTTAATAACTTGAAACTCCTGTTTTGCTTTTTCATATTTAGTTAGTGAATGAGCACCAAGGATAACTGTGTCTCCCTTCTTCCTGAAAAGATTTAAAAAATAGATACTTTTAAAGAGTGAATGGCATTAACCACCATTTATTTCTTGTCTGTACTGGTATTCCATTTGTGACAAATTCCCCATATTAATATGTTGTTTTGCTGTATTTTGAGTTCTCACTGGTACACTTTCTCCAGTCAGGACTTTCTTTCATTCTCTACATATACTTAAAACTGCACATTCTACATAGAACAGGGCCTGATATCTCAGCGTTTTGTTTTCTTGTGAGTTGAGAAATTTAGCATTATTAGATTTAGCACAGTAGTTACAGGGTTTCATTTTCTGGTTCCAGGCACTAAATACTTCATATGTTCATATTTGAGCTCCCATCTCTAGTTCCAGCTCCTGCCAACCCAGCAGTTGGAAAGCAAGAAATTGCAAGTATATAAATAGGTACCACTTCAGTGGGAAGGTAACAGCGTTCTGTTCGCCTTGGTGTTTAGTCATGCCGGCCACATGACCACGGAAACGTCTTCGGACAGCGCTGGCTCTTCGGCTTTGAAACGGAGATGAGCACCGCAACCCTAGAGTCGGATTCGACTGGCTTTCGAGCAAGGGAACCTTTACCTTTTACTGCACTCAGGTTCATCTTTAGAAGGATTGCTCTGTATCATAATGCTACTTTCAAAAAGATTTTCTCCTTATTGTTGCATATCTAAATTAATGTCTAAAGGTGTGACAAGCAGAGGATTAAACAGCTTCTGTTATCAGGAAAAATGTATCTCGTTTTTTTCAAATAATGGACAGTAATGGAAAGTGCCTCGCATGCACACACGCGCACACATACACACACTCACTGCCCGCCTCCCCGACAGCACCCCGCACGCACGCGCACACACAAACACACCGCCCGCGTCCCCCGACAGCGCACCGCATGCGGACACCCACTGCTCTCGCTGGCCTTAGAAAGGCGCCGCAGCAACATATCCCTCAGTGCCCCTGGCTCAGGAGCAGCTCACCTTCCCCGGCACGGTGGCATCTCATCGTCTCCTGCCCAGCCGCGGGCTATCCCCCGTGTGCCCCCGCGGCATCCCCGCCGGAGAGGAAGAGGGCTCGCTGCCGGGCAGCTCTCTCCTGGCTGGGCGAGCTGTTTTCCAGCCGCCCTATGCCAGCTGCACGTGGGGTGGGGGTGGCGGTTTAAACAGCGGCGGCGGCTTTTCAGAGAGCGTCTCTGCCCCCAGGTTCCTTCCACCTGGCCCCCTCCCCTGCCGAGAGCGAGCCTCTCTTCTCTTTCTCTGGCACACTCCCCCCCTTCCTCCTCCGTCATTCCATCCCTGCTTCTGGTAGGGCTCACTTGGGTGACTGGGCAATGGATGCTGGAATGTCTTTTGTCTCTTGTGATCTTTGGAGACTCGTCTTGTAAACAGATTCTTTACAAAAACAGGCAGGAGGCCAATCCCTTGTAAGGTGGCTTTGCTGTTCTGCCTGCCCTTAATTACACAGCAGGGCAGGGCTCCTTGGGTGTAAGGTATGGACTGGGGCTCTTCTTGTGCTGGGTAATTAGCTGTCCGTTTTTTTAAAAAAAAGAAATGTTAAATAGTTGGGTGGTTACAGATAGGTTTATTTGGAATTTTTTCTTTTAATAAGACCATTACCCCTCCCCCACCCCCAATCTCTACATGTTAGTTTTAAAAGTCAGACTTGGGTACAAAATCTTATATGGAGTTCAGGTGCTGGAATACACTCTAAAACTACTGCTGAACTTTGTTTGCATTAACTAGCGTCATAGGCGTAATCTTCGTGGGGGCGGCGGGGCGTCAGCCCCCGCCGAAATTTTCAGGAAAGTGCTCAGCCTCCCCCGGGAGCCACCCTTGCTCCTAGCAAAGCAATGCCTCTGGCCCAGGCCCGCCCCCCCCGCCCCCGGAAATTGGAAAGTCTACACCATTGCTAGCGGTAGTTTAGAGTTTTCTTGCTGTTTAAAAAAGGTTTGAAACTAAATGGCGCTGCATTCAAGACAACCCTGGATCTTTAATAGGGATGAAGAAAGATTTCTTGGTTGTGTTTATGTTCTATATTTGTGGTTGTTGTAACAGGATCTTTGCTTTTTGCTGGCTTTTGTGCATAAATCAGCATTGTGTATGGTAACTATATGCAACTTATATGTACCAGTCCATGGCTAATTTGGAGGGTGGCCTCTGTGGAACTACACCACGCTGAGGTCCCTCCCGTCTCCAAGCTGCACTCTTTCTGAGGCTCCACCCCCAAAATCTCCAGATATTTCCCAACCCAGAGCTGGCAACTGTATCTGGGATCATAAACGCTGTAGATATGCTATCTTTTCCCAATAATGACCACGAGTGAAATGATCTGTCTGATCTTTTATGTACTAAGCTGAAGTGTGTCCCAGTGTTTTTGGTTTAAGTGCCTTCTCATTCTCACCCCCCTCCCCATTTCTTAAGCATCATGTTTATTTATTTTTATTTATTAATTCAATTTATACCCTGCCCTCCCTGCGAACGGGCTCTGATGCATCTTTAGTCTTCTGGGTTGTCCATTCCTTGTGAATGTCACTGCTGAGAGACCACAGGATCTCTGAGTATTTATGAGGGAAATACTTTTCAAAACAGTGTATCTGCTTAGTTCATGTAATTAGGCTTTGAAGGACTGTTTTGGAAATGATCTTCTTACAGGCTCTGATGTGGTGGAGAGGATGTCCTATGTTTCTTATACTTGCTTCTAAAGGTTTTGAGTTACAGTTTGGTGTAGTGGTTAAGTGCGCAAGCTCTAATCTGGGAGAACCGGGTTTGATTCCCCATTCCTCTACTTGCAGCTGCTGGTGTGACCTTGGGTCAATCACAAGTTCTTTCAGAGCTGTTCTCTCAAGAACAGTCCTCAAACGAGCTCTCTCAGCCCCATCTACCTCACAGGGTGTCTGTTTTTAAACGGTAAGCCGATCTGCATGAACAAGATTGGAGGGGGGGGCATTCAGATCAGAGTCCTTTTAAAATTTCCTTTTGCCGTGTGCAGCCCAGAGAGAACATTGGCAAGAAATGTGCACTCTGTACATGTTCATGCTTTTCATTTTGCTGTTACTTAAAATGGTGTGGTACAGTTTCAAAGGGACAATTAACTGGAATGTGTAAAAGGAAAGACAGGATTGCCCATTGGAAACAATGGGGGTGCGTTCAGACGGGGGATTTACAACAGTTAGGGTGCCGGTTCCAACCGGTGTACTTACGAGCGTTCACACGGCGAACATCTGCCTCCCGTCCCTAACCGTTGTAAATCCTTTTACACCGTTGTACTCTGCCACTAGGTCCGAAGTGGTGGTAAACAGAGTACAACGGTGGCTTCCGATACAAACCGGCGTCTGATCGCTCTCCACCGGTGCCTAGCCACTTCCGTCGGAAGCCTGAGGCTTCCGGCTTTCCCCCGCCATTTTAAAAAAGACTCCTAGCGGTATGCGCTTGGGCGAAGCTTCGCCCTAAGCGTTTGTTTTTTTTTTAAAAAAAAGCCCTTACTGCAGCATTTCGGAGGCGTCGGGGACCTCCGGGAGGCTACTGTGCTCTTTAAACTTTAAAGGTAAGTCCTTACCTTTAAAGTTTAAATCTACTGGGGGGGGGGGTTGAGCATGCGCAAAAATCGCCATTCTCTGAATGGCTGCCTATGCGCATGCTCAAACTGCTTTTTTAAAAAAAAACAAAAACGCCGACGCCCGCAGCATGTGAGCGGGCGTCCAACGATGGGAATCGCAAAATAGAGGTGAGTGTGATCGCGTTTCTGCCGGCCCACTGAAATACATTGCAGCACAAAAAAAGTTGCAAAGAAAATGTGGAATGGTTTTTCCATTAAGGTCTTTGGGCCCAGATACACTGGGACTGGAATAACAGCCCCCAGAGTGGAAAGATAGTCCCCTCTGGGTTTCTCTTCTGTGTTTCCCAATAAATGTAATAAAGTTGTATGCTACGGGGGGGTAGTGTGACATGTGCTATTCGCTTATTGGAGAGGGTCTATCTAGTGTGACATAAAAAGTGTGGAACTGGAAACTTTTTTAAAAATAATGTTTTTATTGGTTTTGTCAAAACCGTTTTGACAAGAAACAAGGTAAACAGAATAAGAAGCAAAAGGTGGATGTGGCTGGATGACCACACTTCTGGTAACATGGGGGTGTGGGCAAATATGCTAATGAGCTATGTTGTCAGGGGCGTTGCCTAATATGCTAATGAGTTTCTGCTGTTGGGTGTGGCCTATTATGCTAATGAGTTCCTGCTGGGCTTTTTCTACAAAAAGAGCCCTGCGGCTCTTTCCTATCGTGTGTAACAATAGGAAGCCATTCTCACATCCTTCTTCCAAATTATTTGGAAGTGAGTAGCATTGATTTCAGTAGAATTCACTTCCAAGTAAACAAGCTTAGAACTGCATTAGTATGGCATTTTCACAACAGGAGTGTACACTAGGATCTGACTATATGTTAGGCATCTCTGGGATAATGTTTAGTAGAATAGCTACTCGATATGATTTCTTCACATTTGGTATTTTTCCTGCAAACAGCAACCGGTGAATTGGAAGGAAGACAGAGGATGCTGCAGGTAATGTCCCGAGTTTCCTTTATCAAACATTTCTAGGAAGATGCATGGGATGGCGGTGGAAAGAGCTGTCAAGTTGCAGCCAACTTATGGCAGCCCCCTAGGGTTTTCACGGCAAGAGAAGTCCAGAGATGGTTTGCCATTGTCAACCCTGGATTTCCTTGGTGGTCCAGTGTCAAAGTACTAACCAGGGCTGATCCTGTGTAGCTTCTGAGATCTGACTAGATCAGGCAAGCCTGTGTCCTCCAGGCCAGGGCCATGACAGCTACATACCCCTCCCATAAAGTGTCATTATCTCTTCTATTTTTCTTTCATTTAGTCCATAACAAGTGAGGAACCATAAAGACTCATAAGGGAGGGGAAATCCTCCACACACACCCCTTTTCACTGCGTCCCCCCCCCTTTGCTTGCTCCCACTTTTCCAACCCTTAGATCTGCTTCCTACCTGCCACACAATGACTGAACAAGGACACAAGGGAAGGAGGGACAGATGGAAAAAGTTAAAATAAGACAGACATCATTCACCCACATTTTCTACCTCTTTAAAATCACAGATTTGTCTTCAAGAACCAACAAGAGATTCTTATAAGCCCCATAATAATAAATGCACAAAAACTGAATTCTCTCTGTACAATTTCCCCCACTGCACAAAAAGCGCTCTGGATTGCCTAAACTGTTTTAAGAAATTACTCCAGGCAAGAAAAATCTCTCCAAACTTACAGCCTACAATGAGCTGCTGTTAGCACCCAACCTGTATTGATCAAAGTTCCTCCACACTCGAAAACGTTGCCTCTCATTAAGGCTGCCATAAAGGGTCTGGAATGTGGAACTGATTTTCCCCCTCCAATGATATCTTCACAGTCACCTAAAGTAGAAAGGAGCAAAGATAACCGAGTTGCGTCATACACACTGTGATACAGATTAATCAGTCAGTTTTGGTAAGAGGTAAACACAGACACTTATTGGAACATATGTACGTTAAAGGGATACTGAAAGCTAGTTCAAATATTCTGGCTTTTGAAATGAGGTGGATGCTGTTGAAAAATGGTCAGGGCTCCAGGAAGCTGTAAGAAAGTTCTTCCCACGTAATCCTGTTAGACCACATGGGAAGCATACATTCCAGCAGCATTCTTTCTGTGAGACAATGGCTTTGGTATGGTTGCTTCCCAGGAGGGTGGTACAGGAGGAGGAGGTAGAGGAGGATGGGTCAGAAGAGGAGAAGGAAGGGGTTGTCAGGTTACCCCCATCTTTCTGCCTGGTTCTTCTACCACCTCTGCTGCAGCCTGCTGCTGAACACCTTTTACCCAAATCAGCCCCAGTTCATAATCTGAGGTACAACCAGATCCTGGCCAACATTTGAAGGCATAGGCCTCCTATGCTGATATGCTGCCTTGCTACAACCATTCCCCAAGAAATGACCAAGGAAATAGGGGGAAACTTTGAATAACTCATTTGTTACTGACCACTTCCTATCTTTACCTAATGAAAAATCACCAGCTAAAGATCCTAGAAAGCTTTTGCCACCTCTTATGAATACATGCTATTTTTCACCAGGCCTCAGTAGCAGTTTGTTTGTTTGCTTCCTAGCAAACCCTATCAATGTATGAATTGGGATCCTGCTACCTTAGCAGGAAGAAAACTAATTCAGCAACTTTTATGCACATTTGGATAAGCCTGTGAACAATCACAGAGTGCAAATTCAGTATTCACCTTGCAGTATAGTACATTTCTACTCAGATAGTAGTGTCATTTTGCAAATATTTAGATAGAAGAGAGAGAGAGAGAGAGAGAGAGAGAGAGAGAGAGAGAGAGAGAGAGAGATGGATGAATGGGTAACAGTGCAATCCTAAAAAGAATTACATCCTACTAAGCCCATTGACTTCCACAGACTTAGAAGAGTGTAACTCTGCTTAGGTGTGTGGAGTGAAAACCTCCTCCAGTGCAACACTGGCATTCATGTATGTGTGCAATAGTATCAATGCTAAGCTAAGGATGTTGTGATTTATAAAATATTTCAACTCTTTTTTGCAGTTTTACCATTTGCTTTGTCCCTGTATAACTGGAAGCCAGTAGCTGCCTCTAAGCCTAACATACCTTGCAGATTTGTTGTGAGAATGGAAAATGATAACTCTGTTGTCTGCTACCCTGAGCTCTTTGGAGGAAGGGGAGGATACACATGTGATAGATAAAGGCCAATATAAAAACACAAGGTGGCTTAGGTTGATCAGTGAACTCATTATATATTTCTGTGTAAACCTCTCATAATGTACACATGAGCACAACACGCAGGCCTATGTACAAAATACCATGCAGTATAGTGGATAGATTATTGTAGTTTGGCAACAGGTTCAAATCACTGTTAGTCTTATGAAACCAACAGGGTGTTCAGATAGTTGGTGAGTCATTTCATTATATCACCTTGTACTCTGCACACTAATGCCACAGAGCTCAGCAGTGATAAAAGTAAATTAACATAATGCAACGCTTACCTCTGTGCATTCTGAGGAAAAGAATGGCTACGGAGTAGGCCAAGCCAAGCCAAAGATCCATTGTTGCTAAATTGTGTTCTTCCTCAGTGAATTATCAACTATATATATGAAGAATACAGAGGAAGTGGTTTTCATTTCTTGGGGGTGTTAGTGTGAAACAATGAGATCTCTGGGCTTTCTGGAAACAGATGTCCTTTCTGATTACAGTGTGTGAGAGAGAGAGAGGGAGGGGGCATAAATCTCTTTGTTCTCTCAGGGTGCAAAATATTGCAATTATGTCCCCCTCCACCCCTGTTGTTGTTCGGTCACACAGTCGAGTCCAACTCTTTGCGACCCCATGGACCAGATCACGCCAGGCACTCCTGTCTTCCGCCGTCCTCTGAAGTTGGCTCAATTTCATGTTCGTTGCATCTATGACACTGTCTAACCATCTCATCCTTTGCCGTCCCCGTCTTCTTTGAACTTCAATCTTTCCCAGCATCAGGGTCTTCTCCAGTGAGTGCTCCCTTCTCATTTGGTGGCCAAAGTATTTGAGCTTCAGTTTCATTATCTGGCCTTCCAGGGAACAGTCAGGGTTGATTTCTTTTAGGATTGACTGATTTGATCTCCTTGCAGTCCAAGGGACTCTCAAGAGTCTTCTCCAGCACCACAATTCAAAAGCATCTATTCTTTGGCACTTGGCCTTCCTTATGGTCCAACTCTCTCAGCCATACAGACAAAACATGATGCACTTGAGAAGGAAATGGCAACTCACTCCAGTATCTTTTCCAAGAAACCCCATGGACAGTAACAAAAGGCCTCCAGCCCTACCTCACCACAGATATTTTAGTGTGTTGTCCCCCTCAAACTGAATGGCAAAAGTTGATTATTATTTTTTAAAAGCCCTTACCAAGCTCTGAGAGGAATGGTGTTAAGCCTCCAAAGTCCCACTGTGGAAAGCATCTTAGGGACACATATTTCTTCCAGTTAAATGGAAAAAAATATCATTTGCTATGGAATCACAGAAATCTTTCTGCAGTATCCCCAGTTCTCCACATTTCCGGTTTTAAGGGGAACTGCTGTTCAAAAAAATTACAAAGATGATACAACTCTAATGGTAACAACAGAAAGAAATCTTACTTACAAAAATAGAAGCATACCTTACATGACATACTCAGTGTGATGTAGTGGTTAGAGCCAGTGTGGTGTAGTGGTTAAGAACACTGGACTCTAATCTGAAGAACCGGGTTTGATCCCCTGCTCCTCCACATGAAGCCAGCTGGGTGACCTTGGGTCAATCACAGCTCTCTCAGAACTCTCTCAGCCCCACCTACCTCACAGGGTGTCTGTTGTGGGGAGAGGAAGGGAAGGCAATTGTAAGCCCCTCCAAGATTCCTTATGGTAGTGAAGAGTGGGGTATAAAACAAACTCCAACTCCTCCTCTTCTTCTTCTTCCTTCTTACATTTAACTTATTGGGAAAAGATTAACTTCAAAAAGGTCGACTTGCTACAGATCCAAGCACAGGTAAGAGAAAGTTCCTACATAAGCAAGGGCCAAAGATCATCTAACCAATGAGAGACTGGGACCAACTTCCAAGTGTACCCTAGAAAGAGAGAATTCTCTTAACCTTTTCATTCTCGGATCCTTTTGCATGCAGAGTTACAATATCCAACACCCCTTCTTACAGGTTCTTACACAACCTACAATTGCAGCTTCCTCTGGCTGCCCCCTTGTGTAGGTCCTGGACAACTGCAAGTTGTTTAGTAGGAAATTGTTTAATGTGGACAGTTGCCTCTCTTGTGGATATGAAGTGTTAGGGACAGCTTTACTTGTTTTGCTATAGGTCAGTGCAGCTTCTAAAGGTACATGAGCCATGGTAGACAAGAAAGTTGGCAACCTCATTCATTCAACACATTTGCACTCCATTCCTAATACTGTTTAATAAACATCTGGATCATTTCTAGGCTGAGGATTTTTGAGATTGCTGAAGATTATATACCCAAAATATAACAAGAGAATGAGGAAAATGACACTGAGGATATGCAGGTACAATTTAATACTGAACATGAATGTCCTGAGGCAAAAAAAAAAAAGAAACAGTGAATGTATCTTGATATTTTTCTTGTCAGGTAAGTTGGATGCTTTTCCACTATGAGAGTGAAATCTGGTTACATGGGGATGCATGCTACAAGCCATGAGTGCAAGAAGCTTCCAGGGGCAGATCTCCCCACCCCCCCAGCAGCCCCTTCTTATTCCCAAAAAAAACACAATGCTGAGGGTTGGGGGGGGGAGCTCTGAAAAGAAATGCTACTTAGCATGGAGAAGGAATCTGGTGGAAATCACCCCGCCTCTCTTCCTTCACTAGCAATGAGCTCTTCCCCTTCATTTGTGGTGTTCTGAGCATTCCTAAACTCAGGGGTCGTTTCGTAGAAAAAGAGCTAGGTGAACTCATTAGCATAACTCATTAGCATATGCCACACCCCCTGACATCACCGGAAGTGTGTCATAAGGCCACCCCCCCTGACATCACCGGAAGTGTGTCAAGGCCACACACCCCGCCCCCAACGGTCCCGGCCGCCGCTGACGGCCTTGCAGCTCCATTGCCGAGCCCCATGAGCGGCCCGGCGGTGGACCTGCAAGGCCGGCGGGAGGGCAAGGAAGCCCCGCGAAGGCCCTCCCTGGCCCCAGGCAGGCAGGGGTGGGGAGAGGCAGGGAGGAAGCAACTTACCCTCCCTCTTCTCCTGCCTCCTCCTGGCTGAATGAGGGCCGGAAGTGGGGTGGCTGGAATCCGGGGGTGGAGCTTCGTCATGTGCCCCCGTACCTCACCCGGGGGAACTGTGATCCCCCACGATCCCCCCCAAAATGACCTCTGCCTAAACTGACTCTTCAGAGCATTCCTGAGTTGATCCTTCATCAGTTCTAGTTCCCAGGGGAGGTGGGAGGCTTAATGACTGGTTTTTCTCTTGGCTGTGAAAGCAGTTGTCTTAATTTTCACTGTCTTAAAAATCTGACAGATATTATACTGTTTGAATTTCAGGGCAGGGAAAGTCTTAGTGATTCTGGGGATCTGGGCAAATGTCCAGAACGGGGCCCAGAATCACTGCCACCACCCCACCCAAATCTAGATCCACCCCACCCTACCTGGTAGGGTTGCCACCTCCAGGTTGGGAAATTTTTGGAGATCTTGAGGATGGAGCCCGGAAAGGGCAGGCTTTGGGGAGGGGAGCCACCTCAGCAAGGTATAATGCCACCCCACAAAGCTGCCATTTTCTCCAGAGGAACTGATCTCTGTTGGCTGGAGATCAGTTGGAATTCCTGGAGATCTCAAGGCCCCACCTGGAGGTGGGTAATCCTTCCACCTGGGCAGGCCCGTAGCCAGGATTTTGTAATTCAGGGGGCCTTTAAATAAGTCGGGGGGCACTCATGTCACACACAAAAATTAAAATAACATTTTTAAAACTCATTCTTGCCAATTGGAGCAGGCAGGAACAGTTGGAGCAGGCAGCCACTCATCCATGGAAGAAGAAGAGGAGAAGAAGAGATTGGATTTATACCCTGCCCTTCACTACCCAAAGGAGTCTCAGAGCAGCTTACAAACTCCTTTCCCTTCCCTTCCCCACAACAGACACCCTGTGAGGTAGGTGGGGTTGAGAGAGCTCTGACAGAAACTGCTTAGTTCAAGAACAGCTGTGCCAGAACTATGGCTTTCCCAAGGTCATCCAGCCAGGTGCAAGTGGAGGAGTGGGGAATCAAACCCGGTTCTCCCAGATTAGAGTCTGCACACTTAACCACTACACCAAACTGGCTCTCACCCTCCATGGCAGGGCAAGGGGCTCCGGCAGTAACAGGGTGAGGGGGTGGGGAAGCAAGCCGCTCTTGGGGAAGGGGTGGCAAGGGCAGTGGGGTGGCTGGGCTAGATGGAAGTCGTGGGGCCTTGGCAGGAAGTCAGGGGGCCAGGCCCCGCAATGCCCCACTATAGCTACGGGCCTGCACCTGGGCCATCACAACTTCAAGCAAGGTGGGTGGACACATGAGCTGGCCACTGCCTGAACCCATGAAGGTGTGAACATATGCATAATGCCAGCCATACACTGGAAGGAGGAGGAGTTGGAGTTGGATTTATACCCCACCCTTCACTTGAAGTCTCAGAGCGACTTACAATCCCCTTCCCTTCCTCTCCACACAACAGACACCCTGTGAGGTAGGTGGGGCTGAGAGAGCTCTGAGAGAACTGCTCTTGAGAGAACAGCTCTGAGAAAACTGTGTCTGACCCAAGGACACCCAGCTGACTGCATGTGCATCTACTTCTCCAGAAAATTTCACATAAAAAACCCAGATAGAAATAAATGCCTTGGCTATTTGTATGATTATTTTTTTTAGGGCACAATTGAGCAAGATCCTCCATTTTCTGAGATCAATATGAAGGAAAAAGATTGATGCTTGAGAGTTGCTGAACTGATTTCCATTGGACATGGGACACCCTATAGGCCCTACTTTCTTCCTACACTGTATTGGTGCCTTTCTCTGTACTGCAGTGGGTGATGAGACTCCGAGAACTGCAGTCTCAAATGGGCAGAAGTTACAACAAATAATGTTGCTTTTATCAAACGATGCAGAAAGTGAAGCAGGCTCAACCTTGAGAATGCATGTCAGGTCTCTTTCTCTTCCCTCCCTCTCACTTGTTCAGTCTGGTTAATTATGTGACAGACACTCTGATCAGAAATGATACCTCTTTCCAGAAAGCCCAGAGAACAATTTGTGGCTGTTTCATGCGAAAACAATGCCCCTAAAAAGGTAGAAACCAAAGACCACTTCCTCTGTATTCCCCATATATAGGAGATACTTCACTGGGGAGGACACAGAGTAGCAGTGATGGGCCTTTGGTTTGTGTCAGCATTCTTTGCTGTTATTCTCTTCCTCCAAATGCACAGAGGTAAGTGTTGCATTGTATTAATTTATTTTTCTCACAGTCGGACCCCATAGCTTTACTGTGCGGAGTACAATGTGATTCAATGAAATGATTAATCCATGAGCTGATGTCCCAGAGGTTTTTTATAAGTGAACAGTGATTCGAACTTCTTGTCAAACGACAACGATTTATCCACTCTGTTATGCTATCTTATGTTTCACTTTTTGCATAGTTTGGTAAAACTAACGTTATCAGTTCCCATGGAGAAAATGTTATGGTTTTGGTATGTGTATGTCTGCTACATACAATGTTATGTGTATGTCTGTTACAAGGTTTACACAGACAATATGGAAGCAATACATTCTTCAGGAACAAATTTAAAATGGAGCAATTGGAAGGAGTGAAAATAAATCAAAAAGCATCAGGGAAACTGCTAAAAACAAACAGTTTAAAGATTGAATGATAGCACAGCAGTATTTGGCTGGAAGTATCTCTCTCTCTTTCTCTCTGCCTGTCTGTGTAGGTTTCTGGCTGGCTGGTTGGCTATTTATCTCTATCTCTATCTCACACACACCCCACTATATTGGAGTTGCACTAGAGGAGATTTATACATTTATCTCTACATGTAGGTGTGTATTTCATCTAAGCTAGAAATTTAAGGATTTTTTGTTTGTTTGTTTGTCTGTTTGCTATAGTGTTGCTTTCCTCAGGAGGGATATCAGCAGACATTAGAGTTTCCTAAAGTGCTTGACAATAAGTCATAAGGTATCCATTAGAAGCTTAGCAACATATTTGAGCCTGAACATTTACTGAGATCAGCATCCTATCTGAATGTAGTATTCCTTATGACTTATTGTCAAGCACTTTATGAAGCAGAGAGCTTTTGTACTACTCTAATATCTCCTGGGAGCTGCGGTGGCTCAAGTGGTTAAGACGCTGAACTGCAGGCTGTGGAAGGTCAGTAGTTCAGCGGTTCAAGACCCGGGTACCGCAAGACAGGGTGAGCTCCTGTCTCTAGTTCCAGCTCCTGCCAACCTAGCAGTTCAAAAGCAAGAAATTGCAAGTAGATAAATAGGGACCACTTCGGTGGGAAGGTAACAGCGTTCCGTGCGCCTTGGTGTTTAGTCATGCCGGCCACATGACCACGGAAACGTCTTCGGACAGCGCTGGCTCTTTGGCTTTGAAACGGAGATGAGCACCGCAACCCTAGAGTCGGATTCGACTGGCTTTCGAGCAAGGGAACCTTTACCTTTAATATCTCCTGAGGAAGATCCAATTTTGAAACGTTGTTATATAATCCGGAGACGACATTGATTATGTGCCTATGCACAAGGATTTTCTTATGATTTATTAATGATGTTGTAGTGCTTTAGATTGTAATGCATTGGAAGTTCTTTCTTTGCAAGTCTTGGTGACTGCTTGATTTGCGGGTCAGACTCTCACGACTGTTGTTTTTATACTTATTTTCTGATTGGGTTGTGTTTGTCCATATTTAACTTTCAAACACTGGCCCCAGGTATTCTCAAATATTCCTGAACATTACCAAGAATATTTAGGATCAGAATACCGTTTGTTCAATTCTTAAATATCTACCCAGATCCAGAATATCCCCCCCAAATACCAATAAGATCTTTTCCAGATATATTTGCAGACCAGATACATCTGAACAAACATCCCTACTAGAGATGTGAAGGCCCGGAAAAAAAAAATGGAAAAATTCGGGGGGGAAACCAGTTTTTCCCCGTTTTTTTCCTGAAGCCTTTTTCGTTTTTTTCCGAAAAATTGGAAAAATTGAAAAAATAAAATAAAATAAAGTGACTATGGAATTTTTTATTTTAGCATGATGAATAAAATATTTTAAGACAAGGTGTTCGAATATTTTCCAAATCATTTCTAAAATATATATATATAT
>NW_015173699.1:615800-626554 GCF_001447785.1 Gekko japonicus | reverse complement strand
CTTAGCCCATGCCCCACTATGGTCTCCCACTCACCTGTGGTCATCTGCCCCCCCCCGCCCTGAGCCCCAACACTGTGGCATCGTGGTGGAGGCAGCTTCATTCAGCTGGCTAGATCTGGCTACAGCTTTCTCTCTGCCAGGCCCGTATCCTGCGTGGGGCCCATGGGGCCCGCCCTCCCGCTGGTTTTGAGGGCCCCCTCCCCCCAATCCTCTGCTTCCCCCCCTGCCCATCACTGCTGCCGCCGGTTGTGGTTGCCGCCTCCTCCTTCTCGGGCATCCCGCAGGTGCTACACCAGCCGCCCCTCCACCCCACCCACCGCTTTCTTAAGCCAGGGCACTGCCAAGGCGAGGAAGCTGGCCAGGCGGCGGAAAGCGGCGGCGGGTCTACTCTTCAGGAGGAGGAGAAGGCGAAGAAGCCGAATGGCTTGGCCTCCTCCTCGGCGGCCAGGCAGGGGGCGGCAGTTCCTCCAGGCCTGCCAGGCCAGGGCGCGGCCCATTCGGCCCGCAAACACGCCCTGCCCTCCCTCTCCCGGGGCTCGTGCACCAGGGGCACTGTGTCTATTGGCTTTTGGAGGATTGTGGGAAATGGCCAGGGAGGGTTCTGCAGTCCGAGAAACGTGCGAAGAGCAGGATGGAGACGGGGACGCACCAGTGGCGGCCACCGCGAAGGCCCAGAGTTCGCACGGAGTTTTCGGGCCCAGTGGAGGGAGACTCGGAAGAAGCTGATCTGCTCGGCTTCAGCAGCACGGCTCAGCAGATCATTTCGAAGCGCTGCAAGCTAGTCCGGCGCAGGGCACCTTCCTTGGAAGCCCGCGCAGTCAAAACAAAATAAAGCGAGACGGGGCGGCGGCGCTGGCATGGTCCGGCGCGTTTCTGGGTCTGCCGGACGCCTCTCCTGGGGCCGAGCACCAAAGGAGGCGCGCAATGACGATGATGCCCTTAAAAGTTCCCCCACCGGGGGGCGCTGCCGCCGCCAGAGTCCACCTGAGTCGGCCTCGCCTGGTCTGAGGCCAGGTTCGCCCCGTGGATATTTGGGGGGGACTGCGACGGGCGCCCCCTCCCCCCCCAAGCCGGCTCTCTCGGGCTGCTGGTTGTGCTTCATGCATGTGTTTTGGACCGAGCTCTTTGATCATCTCCTGTTCGTTCGTCCGTCTATCTGTTTTGTGCTATCATCTGTCTACCTGCGTCTTTCTGTCTCTCTGCCTGTCCATTGTCTGTCTACCTGCGTTGTTCTGTCTGGCTGTCTCTGTCTATTTATCTGTGTCTGTCCATCTTGTCTGTCTATGTCTTTCTGCCTATCTGAGCTTGCTTCAGGGAGGAGGGCAGGGAATTAAATAAATAAATAAAAATCGGTGTCTTTCTCTCTACCTGCCTGTGTTGGTCTGTCTCTCTGGCATCTGTCTCTGGCTGTCCATCTGTCTGTCTACCCGTGTTGGTCTGTCTGGCCATCGACTCTAATCTGGGAGAACTGGGTTTGAGTCCCCTCTCCTTCACTTGCACCTGCTGGGTGACCTTGGGTCAGTTACAAGTTCTTTCAGAGCTGTTCTTGAAAGGGCAGTTCTGGAAAGAGCCCTCTCAGCCCCACCTACCGCACGTGGGCCCCCTGAGAAAAACATGGGCCCCCTGAGCAAAAAGTTGTTAGCTACGGGCCTGCTGTCTCTGCACAACCTAAGAAATGGGGGAGATGAGGGGCAGTAGTTTGGCAACAGCTGACAAACTGAGGAAAACCTGGAAGTGAAGTCACCCCTCTCCAGAAATCACCAGAAACTCTATGGTAAAACATCGATCTATGGTAAAACATGTATGAAATTGTATGGTAAAATGGCTGTTGGGCCAACAGTATGACCTCACTTCTGGTCAAACACCATAGGGCCACACACACACACACACACAGAGCCTTTCTGAGTGGTGGCAGGAAAGAGAAGCTAGGGTTGGGGGGCTGGAGTGGCAACCCTAGTTCTATCATATATGTGCAGTTCTAAATGTGAATAAGTATCTGTAGAGAGTACTGAAGGAAAGAAAACACAGATGAAAGAACATGCAAAGGAAAAATTCAAGATATTTAAAGCAAAGTATCAGTGTGGAGAAATGGTTATGCATGAGTATCAGTACAGACTAGAAATGAACTTTGGTTAGTACATTTTTGTGTGTACTTTTTGTAAGCCACCTGGGTTCCCCATCAGAATCTGGATAAAAATATACTAAATTAATATATACATACTCACTTTTTAAATGCTTTTCTTATCTTTCCAGAGAGAAGGGGACTACTGTTGTTCTTGGTGCTCACTCACTATCCAAAAACGAGAGGGAAAAACAGATCTTTCAAGTTACCAAAGTGTTTGCCCACCCGAACTATAACAGCGAAACACTGGAAAACGACATTATGCTTTTGCAGGTACATTTTAAAATTGAATGTCCTGCAAAGTTGCGATGAGAATGTTGTATTTATCATTACGAACATTTTTCTTTTGATGTAAGTAGTAGGATGCTTTTCAACTAAAAATGTTGTGATAGTGAACTTTATTATAGTGGGGCTAAATACTACAAGCTACAATCATAAGAAGATAACAGGAGCAGATTTCCCTACTTTCCCCTTTGCCAAGCGACCACTTGTTATTCCTGAAAGGCTTGTGCTTCCTCAACAAAATGCCACACAAACAAATACAAATACAAACAAATACAATACCTTTATTGGCATAAAATATCAAATACACATGCAGCATAGAGCCTCAAGATAGGCTGGAGGGGTATCACATTCCGAATTGCCTTAATATGAGGCTCTCCTCCTAGATACCTCATAAAAGAAATTTGCTACAGGTTCCAGAATTTCTATATTATGTGAAGACAATAAAGAACTAATTTTATGCTCATCAGATTGGCCCAAAAGGGGGTCCAACACAGGTTCAATATAAACAACACAGATGTCACAGTGGAATTTACAGTACAATAGCACATGTCCAAAGGATTCGATTTCCCCCATCCCACAGGGGCACAATCTATCTTTATAGGGAATTTTGTTGAACCTTCCCGATAGAACAGCTGAGGGAAGGACGTCGAACCATGCTAGCATGAAAGCCCTACGAAGATGGGGCTGAATCAGTCTTGCCAGGTATCCTGAGGAAATATGGCTAAAAGAAAGTCCCATACTCACGGGAGAGCATTGTCTGTGCGCAAGTCTTCTCAGATCTTGCACCTCTATATCGAGGAGTCTTTGTTTGAGTAAGGCAAAAGCCTTCTGCTCAGACAAAAGTACCAAGTCATCAAAACTAAAGCCGATTATAGAATTTTTTTTCTCTATATTAATCAACCAAGTCGATAGATGGGATTTAGTTAACATGTGCACCACAAGACTGTTTGGGCCAGATCTAAAATGAAGGCGCAGCCAAAATTTGAAGGTTATGGTCCATGCCATCGTAATTAACCGTCTTAGAGAGGCTCAGTAAGGAGGAAGAATCTGGTGGAATCCTCCCCTCCCTCATCCACAGCTAGCAGAGCGCTTGCTCAGTCAGGTTTCCCTCCACTATAAATAAGTGGGCTTCTGGTATTTTGTTGCTATAGTCAGGGCTCTAGTCGGGGGGGAGCTCTCAGGTACGGAGCTCCGGAAGAGAACCTCTAGGGGGCGGGGCCGTCACGTGGTGAAGCCCCGCCCCCTTCTTTACCCCGCCCTCTGCTTCGATCCTCATTCCGTTTGGGAATGAGGATGAAGCAGGAGGGTAAGTAGCCGGGCCTTCTGACACACTTCCGGTGATGTCAGGGGGTGTGGCCTTCTGTCACTTCCGGTGATGTCAGGGGGCGTGGCATATGCAAATAAGTTATGCTAATGAGTTATGCTAATGAGCTCCGGCAGCTCTTTTTCTACAACAAGACCCCTGGCTATAGTGGTTTAGCAACACGTGAGTGCACTTTTCTCAGGAACCCCAATCTTCAGGGTTGTGGGACTACAAAAACATGGTCTTACAGCATTATTTTCCTTGCTGATCCTGACCTCAATAGACAATGGAGAAATTGGGAGCATTCTGTTTTTGATCTTTGGGTCCTGTTCCTTAAAATGCCATGAAATATGACAGAAAACTGGGAGTGAAAACACTGGACTAAAGACAGAACCTATCATAATCAGTGTGGAATCAGAGGAATCCACTGATCTGTAGGTGCTTCACATTCATTTGTGGTGGTCGCAGCATTCCTGATTTGACCCTTAATTAATTCTCGTTCGGGGGGGGGTAATTTTTTTTCTCTTTGCAGCAAAACCGATTGTCATTTTTTTCTTTTATTTTCCGTTATTATTTTGTAAGGACTCCATTATAATAATAAAAATTAAAGATGATCAGTGAGTAATTGCTTTGGCTACAAAAAGAAAAACCATTGTTCAAGCCATCCACCTCGGAAAAGAAGTGATAACTAATTTTTAAAATTTATTTATAGCCCACCTTTCTTGCTGAGGGCTTCTCTGCAGATTTTTGGGTAACTTCTGGCCCCATTTTGCTTCTGTGTGTCCCCTGATTACTGCACACATTCTTGTGCCTTTTTTCACTCCCCCTCCCCTGGTTTTTTCCAGCTGTTTTGAGACTGCTTTTAACTTAATCTTTTTCTGGAATCTGATTCTGACTCAGCTTTTTCCTAGTGCATAATGTTTCTATCAGTTTTCTTTGTCTAACCCACTCCTACCCACTTCCAGCCCACTTGTTGATGATTGGACTGTCGTAATAATTAAGCCATTCCCTCTCCCCCCAACAGTGGTTTCATTTTTTTTAAAGCCCTAAGGTATTGACATAACACTGTCGTGCTGTGATGATAGTTTAAGTAGGGTCCCTGAATTCCCAGAGTAAGTCTCTGTCTTCTTCCCTCATGGAGATATGCCTTTTCCTTATATCTCCATGAGGAAGAAACTAGAGACTTACTTTTGAGAAGAAGAAAAAACTGAGAATTCAGAGAATCTGCTTAAATTATCGTAACAACACTTCAGCATTGTATCAATATTTTAGTACCTTTTTTAAAAGTAAAGGGTGCTGTGATGCCACCAATAATGACACCAATGACAACAGCACCCTCACTTGAAAATCCACATTATTTAAGCCATATGTGGAAGTAAATAAACTGACTCAATAACTGTAAAAATGCATAGGGAGGGCAGATGTGCAGAACAACCCTGCCCAAACAGATTCCAATGCTTGTGGATTGACTCCCAAGAAAATCAGGAGTAACTCCAGTGTGCAGAAAAGGTCTGAGATTTGGGATGGATTATACAGTTTCTAAAAATGCAGTTGAATAGCATGTGACATCCAACAAACCATGCAGTAGGCCTAAGATCACAAAATTGAGAAGCAATACCAAAAAAAGTATCATGCAAAAAGGAATGGAATCACAGAAGTAGAAAGTAAGGCAATAAGGGAAAGGTAATACATACAGTAACAGTGAAATAAATTACGATATATTTTTTTGCCATCAAGTTGCAGCATTCTTATGGCAGTCCCATAGGGTTTTCAAAACAAGAGATGTTTGACAGCAATTTGCTATTGCCTGCCTCTGCTTAGCAACCCTGGTATTCCTTGGTGGTCTCCTATCCAGATATCAAGGCGGGCCGACTCTGCTTAACTTCTGAGGTATGATGAGACCGGGCTAGCCTGGGACCATGCAAGTCCCATCATCTTCCCATCATGCTCCCTTTATAAAAGCCCTCCATTTTATTTAGAAATATGACACCTACTGGGAGTACACAGAATAGCAAGATTTAATGGAACAGTACCTCTGGCAAATCTCAATAATGCTTTGCCAGTAAAAACTGAGTAAACTGAACACATGAAACTGCCTTATACTGAATCAGACCCTTGGTCCATCAACGTCAATATTGTCTACTCAGACTGGCAGCAGCTCTCCACAGTCTCAGGCTGAGGTCTTTCACATCCCCTACTGCCAGATCTTTTAACTGGAGATACGGGGATTGAACCTGGGACCTTCTGCATACCAAACAGATGCTCTGCCAGTGTGCCATGGCCCCTCCCAGTGATAAGATCTGCATGGAACAGGCTACATAGAATAATGCAGGGAACAGTTAGGGTTGAAACGACAAATATCTGAGATCATTGTTGCTCTTTATTATTTCTTCAGCTGAACAGAAAAGCAAAGATTACTCGAGCCGTAAAAAAAACCAAAATGCCCACAACTTATGATGATATCAAGGCAGGAACTCAATGTCTAGTCACCGGATGGGGACTTACTGAAAATGGAGGGAAAGCTTCTGATACACTGCGTGAAGCTAACGTCACAGTCATAGACAGACACATCTGCAAGAACCACTATAATTCCATAGCTCTTGTGACCCCAAACATGGTGTGTGCTGGTGGTGCCAAAAAAACAAGGAAAGATACATGCAAGGTACGAGTATTTATTTGCTAATCAAAGATTGATTGATTGATATTTGCTAATCAAAGGGGTTGATATGCAAGGTAAGAGCATTTATTTCCTAATCAAAGGGGGAAAATGAGATTGAGATGGATGGTATTACTTAGTACTGCGGCAATACCCACAGTTACTTTATCCATAAATTCTTGATCAGTGGGAAGGTTTGTAGTTAGGGGGTTCCACTTACATTGTAGCGCTGCAACAAGACCTGCACACAGCTAGCGTATGCAACCAAGTATTGCTGCATATGCATGTGATGGCAGGAGAGATGATTGGCCATCCAAGCAGCCCAGTCAGCTGCTGGAGGTGCCATACTGACACAGAGTGGCAACTTGGTAGGTAAGTAACATATCTGGTTTGTGCCTGTTGTCATTTACCAGATCCATGTTGCTGCTGCTCAGTCTCCTTGGCAAACTGAAGAGAAACTACCCCTAGAATCAGGGTTGCCAGCCCCCCAATGGGGGCAAGGGACGCCCCACCCCAGGTTCCCAGTTCCCACCACCGGGGGGGAAATTAAAATGATTATTGGGCCAACAGCCAGATGTCCCTTCCAGGGGAAAAGCTAGCACTTAGAACATCAGTCCATCTTATATTTCATGTACTGCTTCAGTTAAAAGATTTCAGGAAATCATTAAATGCAAGAGTTTTATTTTTCCTAATGCTCCTTATAGTTTATTACAGCCTGACCAGACAAGGGAGGGCACAGTTGAGTTTGCTGGGTGATAACGTCAAGCATGTCTCTTTTTCTTCCCAGGCTGACTCTGGTGGCCCTTTAATATGTGGAGGAATACAAAGAGGCATCACTTCTTTTGGTCAAAAAGGGAAATGTGGTGATCCCCAGTTCCCGGGTGTCTATACTCGTCTCACAAAGGACTATCTCGAATGGATTAAGAAAACCATGGGGAGGAATCTAGATTGATCATTGGATTTTATGCTTAACTGTCTTGATACTTGTTGATGTATTGTCTTTTTTTAAAGTTTATTTGTTGGTCTTCTTATTTGTTGATCATCTTATTCATATTTGTGTCAGACCCCAATATAACATTCCATTTTCATAAATGCCCAAGGGAAAGGGACAGAGATACATTATATTTGACATGTACTGAAATTTTTATGTCCTAAATCTTGCTTTGTGATCTGCCCTGAACCTGCTTGTGGGGAGGGCAGAATATAAATTGAAATAAATAAATAGAGTCTCTGCAAGAAATATCCAGTATTCTTTTTTGGCTCAGAGGTTAAGACACTGAGCTGCAGACCAGAAGGTCTGTAGTTCAGCATTTTGAGACCCTAGTGCCGCGTGATGGAGTGAGCCCCGGCTCTGGCCCCGGCTCCTGCCAACCTACCAGTTCGAAAGCAAGAAATTGCAAGTAGATAAATAGCTACCACTTTGGTGAGAAGTAACTGTGCATTTAGTCATGCCAGCCACATGACCATGGAAACATCTTTGGACAGTGCTGGCTCTTCAGCTTGGAAACGGAGATGAGCACTGCCCCCTTGAGTCGGATTCAACTAGCTTTCGAGCAAGGGAAACCTTTACAATTCTATCATCACCTATGAAAACCTTGGCATTCAAGTGGCATTCCAGTGAAGGGCTTTCCTGTCTTTTGGGTTGTATTACCGGGTACCTGATGCGCCACTATTGAACCCTTGATCTCTTGCTCCATGTCACCTTCCTCCATCACACCCCTTGGGTAGGGTTTGCAACTGAGGCCAGCTGTTGATGTTGGTTGTTAGGAGGAGAAAGAGCCTGGGCAGTGTCAATGCATTATTAGCTCCAATTACCCCTGATAAATATTGCAATCTAGTACCTGTCACTTATGGAGCTGCGGTGGCTCAAGTGGTTAAGACGCTGAACTGCACCCTGTGGAAGGTCGGTAGTTCAGCAGTTCAAGACCCGGGAAGAAATTGCAAGTAGATAAATAGTACCACTTCGGTAGGAAGGTAACAGTGTTCCATGCGCCTTGGTGTTTAGTCATGCCGGCCACATGACCACAGAAATGTCTTCAGACAGCGCTGGCTCTTCGGCTTTGAAACGGAGATGAGCACCACAACCCTAGAGTCGGATTTGACTGGCTTTCGAGCAAGGGAACCTTTACCTTTACCTTACCTGTCACTTACAATGTAGGTTGGTGGCCTTCAGGTTGGCATCCTATGGGTGCAGGGGTATGCATAGTTCAGAATGCATTGTCTGCTCTCTGGATCCATATTTCACTTGGGCAGTGTTGTGTGATCTTTTGGAGGGTTTTCAGGGTATGAAAACCTGAAGTCTCTTTGAATATGCAAGTACTGGCTCCAAGTTTTCATGTTGTTCTGTGCAAACTTGTCAAAGGCCAATGGTTATCCTTTCCCTCTTGGTTTTATTTACCATGGTTTCAAGTGTTTGGTTTTTCTCTTCTAAACTCCAATGCTCAGCCTGAGGAAGAATTCTGCAGATCTCCCAAGCACGCAAGATTTCTGCAGATCATTCTTGCAAGCTTTGGCATTCTGTGGAACTTTTGCAAGCTTTGGTAATCTGCAGAAATTGCAAAAGTTCTGCAGAATGCCAAAGTTTGCAACAGTGCTATGCAGAAATCCCAAGCTTGGTGGGGGATGGGGCAATGCACACTACCCCACAGCTCATATTTCTCCCACCAGAATTCAAAGACCACTTCCTCTGTATTTTCCATATATATTGGAGATACGTCACTGTGGGGAACACAAAGCAGCAATGATGGGCCTTTGGTTTGTGTTATCATTCTTGGCTGCCATTCTTTTCCCTCCAATGCACAGAGGTAAGTGTTGCATTATTAATTTATTTTTCTCACAGACCCCATAGCTTTACTGTGCAGAGTACAAAGTGATACAATGAAATGACTTGTCTATGGGCTGATGTCCCAGTGGTTTGTATAGGTGAACGGTGATTTGAACCTGTTGCCAAACTACAATAATATATCCACCCTGTTATGCTGTCTTTCATATATATATATATATGTTACAAGGTTGACACAGAAAATATGGAAGCAATAAATTCTTCAGAAACAAATTTAAAGCAGAGCAATTGGAAGGATTGAAAATACATCAAAAAGCATCAAGGAAACCGCTAAAAGCAAACAGTTTAAAGATTAAACAACAGCACAACAGTATTTGGCTGGCATTCTCTCTCTCTCTCTCTCTCTCTCTCTCTCTCTCTCTCTCTCTCACACACACACACACACACACACACACACACACACACCTACAGTGAAGGTTGGGGGGGGGGTTGGAGGAAGGAGCTGTTTTTCAAGCAAATAATGCCAAAATTACAGTGGAATTGGTGCAGCCTTCCCATTAAAGAACCCCTAAGTTTCAAGTAGATTTGATTAAGAAGTCCAATTCTGCCATCCTCCATTGTTTCCTAATTAGGAGATTCTATGCTTTGTCCAAGGTCAGGAAGACAAAAACCAAACATATAAGAGCAAGCAGCAACCCCTGGCCAAAAGTATCTCAGTGCAAACAGAACTAACAAGCTCAACAGAACCTATATCAAACCAGAAACTCCCAGCAGAACCACAGGCCAATGTGGGAAACCCAGCATATCCAATGCCCGATAATCCAAGCCAAACCAGCTGAAGCAAGGGAAGAGACACTATTTCCAGCTTCTGGGGAAACTTAGCAGCCATGGGATAAGGGGATGGGTTCCCTTATGGATTAAAAACTGGTTAAATGACAGCAAGCAAAGAGTAGAAATAAATGGACAGTTCTCACAATGGAGGGAAGAAAGCAGTGGGTTACCACTATTGGGGCCAGTACTATTTAATTTATTCTTAAATGATCTGGAGCTAGGGGTGAGTAGTGTAGTGGCCAAGTTTGCAGATGACACAAAACCAAAGCTGACTGTGAAGAGCTCCAAGAGGACCTCCACAAACTAGGTGAGTGAGCAACAATGTGGGAAATTAAATTTAGTGTTGGTGAGTGTAAGGTGACACACACTGGGGGGGGGGGGAATCCCAACTTCAATTATAGGCTAATGGGGGTCTACAGTTGCTGAGACTGAGACGGAAAAAGATCTTTGGGTTGTAGTAGATCGCTCAATGAAAGCATCAGCCTAGTGCACTGCAGTGGTGAAAAAGGCAAACCCTATGTTAGGGATTATTAGGAAAGGGATTGAGAATAAACCAACCAATATTGCAATGCCTCTGTATAGATCTATGGTGCAGCCTCATTTGGAATCCTGTGGACAGTTCTGGTCACCGTATCTCCAAAAGGACACTGCAGAGCTGGAAAAAGTGCAGAGGAGGGCAACCAAGATGATTCAGGGATTGGAACACCTTCCCTATGAGGAAAGGGTGAAGAATTTGGTACTTTTCGGTTTGGAAAAGAGACAACTGGGGGGGGGG
>NW_015173699.1:612663-615672 GCF_001447785.1 Gekko japonicus | reverse complement strand
CTACTTTACACAGAGAGTGATTAAAATGTGGAATTCACTGCCAGAGGATGTAGTGATGGCCACAGGAATAAACAGCTTTAAAAGGGGATTAGATAGATTCATGGAGGATATGGCTATCAATGGCTACTAGCCATGGTGACTGAGGGGAACCTCCACATTCAGAGATACTAAACCTCTGAATCCCAGAGCCAGGAGGCAACATCAGGAGAAGGCCTTGGCTTCTATGTCCTGTTGTTGGCCATCCAGAGGAACTAGTTGGCCACCATGTGAGACAGGATGCTGGACTAGGCAGACTATTGCTCTGATCCAGCAGGGCTCTTCTTAGTTCTTAGCGTCAAACCAGAGAGTTTCAGTAGAACCAACATGGTAAGCTCCCCCTAACGTGTGATCCCGTTTTCCTATAAGAGTTGCCTCCCTTCTCTCTCATTTTTCCAAGGAAACTGGAAAGCAGTAAAAAAAACCCCAAAGTCTGACAATTTCAAACACTAGCCCCAGATATCCTCAGATATTCCTGAATATCACCATGAATATTCAGCATCAGGATACCGTTATCTGTGCAATTCTCAAATAGCTACCCAAATCCAGAATATCCCCCCTAAATACCAATAATATCTTATGTGAATATATGTGCCTGCATTAACTTCTTGCCCAGATACATTCCCTGCACTGGAACTAGTTGATGAATCTATGTGACCATGTGTATAAGCAGCTGGGTTCTGATTGGGTCATGTTTGTCCATATTTAACTTTCTAACACTGGCCCCAGGTATTCTGAAATATTCCTGAATATTACCCAGAATATTTAGGATCAGAATACCATTTGTTCAGTTCTTAAATATCTACCCAGATCCAGAATATCCCCCCAAATACCAATAAGATCTTTTCCAGATATATTTTCAGACCAGATACATCTGAACAAACATCCCTACAGACCACTTTTCAGTAGCCTCCAATTTATTCCCAAAGCTAGAATACATGACTCGGCCCTTAGAATTATCAATTGATGTTCCACCTTTCAGCAACATTAAATATCTTTAAAATATCTTATGTGAGTATATGTGCCTGCATTAACCTGTACTGGAACTGGCTGATGAATCCACATGACGGTGTGTACAAAGCAGCTGGGTTACCTTGGCTTCTTTCTATTTAGGTCACTGTGCAAGTATCATTGGAGGGGAAGAATCAGATCCACATTCAAGACCCTATATGGCAACCTTAATAAGAAGGAATGGTTATTTCTGTGGAGGAACTTTGATCCAACGAAACTGGGTGCTAACTGCAGCTCATTGTTCTATGTAAGTTTAGAGAAAGATTCATTTTTATACACAAGAGATTTTGAGCAATCCAGAGCTTAATTCTATCATATTGTGTAGTTTTCAGGAATGGTCTTAGCCCATGCCCCACTATGGCCCGCAGCCAGCTGCCCCCCCCCACTGCCCTGAGCCCCAACACTGTGGCATTGTGGTGGAGGCAGCTTCATTCAGCTGGCTAGATCTGGCTACAGATTTCCCTCTGCACAACCTGAGACATGGGGGAGATGGGGGGCAATAGTTGCCAATGGCTGGAAAACTGAGGAAAAGTTGGAAGTGAAGTCACCACTCTCCGGAAATCACCAGAAACTCTATGGTAAAACATCTATGAAACTGTATGATAAAATGGTTGTTGGGCCAACATTATGACCTCACTCCTGGGCGAACTGGTTTTCCCCAGAAGTGATGTCATGCCATTGGCTGAATGCATTCCCTCCACATACACAAACATACAGCCTTTCTGAGTAGTGGCAGGAAAGAGGAGCTAGGATTGGGAGGCTGGAGTGGCAACCCAAGTTCTATCATATAAGTGAAGTTTTAAATGTGAATAAGTATATGTAGGCAAAGTATATGTACTGAAGGCAAAGTATCGGTGTGGGGAACTGGTTATACATGAGTATCAGCAGAGACTAGAAATGAACTTTGGTGCACATTTTGTGTGTACTTTCTGTAAGCCACCTGGCTTCCCCATCAGGAGAAAATCAAATATACTAAATTAATATATATGTATTCACTTTTTAAATGCATTTCTTATCTTTCCAGAGAGAAGGGGACGACTGTTGTTCTTGGTGCTCACTCACTATCCAAAAACGAGAGGGAAAAACAGATCTTTCAAGTTACCAAAGTGTTTGCCCACCCGAACTATAACAGCGAAACACTGGAAAACGACATTATGCTTTTGCAGGTACATTTTAAAATTGAATGTCCTGCAAAGTTGCGATGAGAATGTTGTATTTATCATTACGAACATTTTTCTTTTGATGTAAGTAGTAGGATGCTATTCTACCCAAAAAAGGTTGTGATAGTGAACTTTATTATAATAGGGTTAATACTACAAGCTACAAGCATAAAAAGATAATAGGAACAGATTTCCCTACTTTCCCCTTTGCCTAGCAACCATTTGTTATTCCTGAAAGGCCTGTGTTTCCTCAACAAAATTCCACACAGCCTAGAGACTCAATAAGGAGGAAGAGTCTGGTGGAATCCTCCCCTCCTTCGTCCACCACTAGGAGAGAGCTTGCTCAACCAGGTTTCCCTCCACTGAAAGTGGGCTTCTGGTATTTTGCTGCTGTTGTAGTTTTGCGACCTGTGAGTGCACTTTTCTCAAGAACCCCAGTCTTCAGGGCTGTGGGACTGTGTAAACATGGAATTACAGCTTTGTTTTCCTTGTTGTCCATGGCCTCAACAGGCAGCATCCTCTTTTTGATCTTTGGGCCCTGTTCCTTAAAATTCCATGAAATATGAGAGAAAACTAGGAGTGAAAACACCGGATTAAAGATGGAACCTATCTTAATCAGCATGGAATCAGAGGAATCCACTGATCTGTAGGTGCTTCACATTCATTTGTGATAGTCGCAACATTCCTGATTTGACCCTTAATTAGTTTTGGTGGGGGGGGGAGTAATTTTTTTCCACTTTACGGCAAAACTGATTGTTTTTTTGTAAGATGATGATGATGATAATAATAATAATAATAATAA
>NW_015173699.1:574730-612614 GCF_001447785.1 Gekko japonicus | reverse complement strand
ATAATAATAATAATAATAATAATAATAATAATAATAATAATAATAATAAAGGACAATAAGTGAGTAATTGCTTTGGCTACAGAAAGAAAAAAACATTATTCAAGCCATCCACCCCCACTTAGGAAAAAAACTGATTATTTAATTATTTAATTATAGCCCACCTTTCTTGCTGAGGGCTTTTCTGCACTGGTTATTTGGTCCGTTCTGGCCCCATATTGTTACTGTTGATGTCCTGACTTCTGCATGCATTTTTTTTTTTTGCCTTTTTCACTCCCCCTCCCCCAGGTTTTTTCAGCTCTTTTGAGACTGCCTTTAACCCAATCTTTTTCGGGAAAATGATTCTGAGTCAACTTTTCCCTGGTATATAATGTTTCTATCACCCACCTCCAGCCCACTTTTGGATGATTGGACTATCATCATCATTAAGCCAAGCCCTCCCCACCCCAACAGCGATTTCAATTTTTTAAAAAACCCTTAAGTATTAATATAACACTGTAGTGTTGTAATAATAGTTTAAGTAGTTTCCCTGAGTTCCCAGCTTTCATTGTTTTAAATTGTTTTAAATAACTAAGTTTCTATCTTCTTCCCTCATGAAGGTATGCCTTTTCCTTATATCTCCATGAGAAAGAAACTAGAGACTTACTTTTGAAAAAATAAAAGCTGGTGTTGACAATGCGCTAAAGGTGCTAAGGTTCTTTGACTTGTGTGGCTAGCCAATAAACCACACAGTGAAAACAATAATCCAGGCAGTAAAGGGTAACAAAAGTATTTATTCTAATAAAGGAACATTTCACAGCTTAATTCAGTGTGGGTGTTCAGTGAGCAAATACAGAAAGCAGACTTATATACTCTTCTTGCTCCTCCTCACTTTACATCATCACTGACATCATGCAGACATGCTCAGTTCAGTTTTCTTTGTCTGGCCAGTCATCAATCACATATTTGGCACACAGGATGTTAGTTGGCTGCATTTCCACTCCTACAATGCAGGTGCAGCTCATTATTTTTGATCTGCCATTTTGTTTACTCCTTTTGGAGTGGCAGTGAATTCCATATGTTAATCACTCTTTGGGTGAAGAAGTACTTCCTTTTATCCGTTCTAACCCGACCGCTCTGCAGTTTCATGGAGTGCCCACGAGTTCTTGTATTGTGAGAAAGGGAGAAAAGTACCTCTTTCTCTACCTGCTCTTTCCCATGCATAATCTTATAAACCTCAATCATGTCACCCCTCAGTCGTCGTTTCTCCAAGCTAAAGAGCCCTAAGCGCCTTAACCTTTCCTCATAGGGAAAGTGTTCCAACCCTTTTATCATTCGAGTTGCCCTTTTCTGCACTTTTTCCAAAGCTATAATATCCTTTTTAAGGTGTGGTGCCCAGAACTGCACACAGTATTCCAAATGAGGTCTCACCATTGATTTATATAGGGGCATTATTATATTGGCTGATCTGTTTTCAATACCCTTCCTAATAATCCCCAGCATAGCATTGGCCTTCTTTATTGCAGTCACACACTGTCTCGACATTTTCAGTGAGTTATCTACTACAACTCCAAGATCTCTCTCTTGATCTGTCTCTGCCAGTTCAGACCCCATCAATGTGTATTTATATTTAGGATTTTTGGCTCCAATGTGCATCACCTTGCACTTGGCCACATTGAACCCCATTTGCCATGTTGACGCCCACTTGCCCATCTTTGACAGATCCCTTTGGAGTGCCTCACAATCCTCACTGGTTTTCACCACCTTGAACAACTTTGTATCATCCGCAAATTTAGCCACTTCACTGCTTACTCCCAACTCCAAATCATTAATGAACAAGTTAAAAAGCAGTGGACCAAGTACTGATCCCTGTGGTACCCCACTGCTTACCCCCCTCCACTGGGAGAACTGCCCATTTATACTCACTCTCTGTTTTCTATTAATTAGCCAGTTTTTGATCCATAAAAGGACTTGTCCTTTTATCCCATGATTTTTGAGCTTGCTTAGGAGCCTTTGATGAGGAACTTTATCAAAAGCTTTCTGGAAGTCAAGGTAAATAATATCTATTGGATCCCCCTTGTCCACATGTTTGTTCACCCCCTCAAAGAACACTAACAGGTTAGTGAGACAAGATCTTCCCTTACAGAAACCGTGCTGAGTCTGCCTCAATAGGTTTTGTTCATCTATGTGCCTACTAATTCTTTCCTTAATAATGGTTTCCACCAATTTACCCGGTATCGACGTCAGACTGACTGGCCTGTTATTTCCCGGATCTCCTCTGGAACCCTTTTTAAAGATGGGAGTGACATTAGCTACCTTCCAATCCTCAGGAATGGAGGCAGATTTTAAGGAAAGATTACATAGTACACAGAATAGCAACTGAACACATGAACACATGAAACTACTTTATACTGAATCAGACCCTTGGTCCATCAGATTCAGTATTGTCTACTCAGACTGGCAGCAGCTCTCCAGGGTCTTTCATATCACCTACTGCCAGATCTTTTAACTGGAGATACCCGGGACTGAACCTGGGACCTTCTGCATTCCAAGCAGGTGCTCTACCACTGTGCCACAGCCCCTCCCTAAACATAGAATATCCACACAGGCATCTTTATTAAGTTTGTTTTAACCACACAAACACATGAAGCTCCCTTATACTGAATCAGATCCTTGATCTATCAAAGTCATTATTGTCTACTCAGACCAGCAGTGGCTCTCCAGGGTCTCAGGCGGAGGTCTTTCACATCACCTCCTACCTGATCCTTTAGCTGGAGATGCCAAGGATCGAACCTGGGACCTTCTGTATGCCAAGCAGAGCCTCTGCCAGTGTGCCATAGCCCCACCCAGTGATAAGATCAGCATGGAATAAACCACATGGAATAATGTAGGGAACGCTTAGTGTTGAAACAACAAACATCTGAGATCATCGTTGCTCTTTATTATTTCTTCAGCTGGACAGAAAAGCAACAATTACTCGAGCCGTAAACACCATCAGAATGCCAAGAACTTATGATGATGTCAAGGCAGGAACTCCGTGTCTAGTCACCGGATGGGGACATACTGAAAATGGAGGGAAATTGATTGATACACTGCGTGAAGTTGACGTCACGGTCATAGACAGACACACCTGCAAGAAGTACTATAATTCCATAGCTCTTGTGACCCCAAACATGGTGTGTGCTGGTGGTGCAAAAAAAACAAGGAAAGATACATGTCAGGTAGGTGTATTTATTTGCTAATGGGGGGGGGGGATGAGATTGAGATGGATGGTATTACTTTGCACAGCAGCAATACCCACAGTTACTTTATCCATAAATTACGTACTGATCAATGGGATGGTTTGTAGTTAGGGGGTTCCACTTACATTGTAGTGCTGCAACAAGACCTGCACACAGCTAGCGTATGCAAGCAAGTATTGCTGCATGTGCATGTGATGGCAGTAGAGATGGTTGGCCATCCAAGCAATCCAGTCAGCTGCTGGAGGTCCCATATTGAAACAGGGTGGCAACTTGGGAGGTAGCAGATCTGGTTTGTGCCTGTTGTCATTTACCAGATCCATGTTGCTGCTGCTGCTGCTGCTCAGTCTCCTTGGCAAACTGAAGAGAAACTACCCCTAGAATCAGGGTTGCCGGCCCCCCAGTGGGGGCAAGGGATGCCCCTACCCCCAGTTCCCAGTTCCCACCACCAAGAAAATAATTAAAATGGTCATTGGGCCAACAGCCGGATGTGACTTCCAGGGAAAATCTAGCACTTAGAACATCAGTCCATCTTATATTTCATGTACTGGTCCAGTTAAAAGATTTCAGGAAATTGTTAAATGCAAGAGTTTTATTTTTCCTAATGCTCCTTATAGTTTGTTACAGCCTGACCAGACAAGGGCACAGTTTAGTTTTGCTGGATGATAATGTCAAGCATGTCTTTTTTTCTTCCCAGGGTGACTCTGGTGGCCCTTTAATATGTGGAGGAATACAAAGAGGCATCACTTCTTTTGGACGAGAGGGAAGATGTGGTGATCCCCAGTTCCCGGGTGTCTATACTCGTCTCACAAAGAACTATCTCGAATGGATTAAGAAAATCATGGTGGGAAATCTAGACTGATCGTTGGGTTTTATTGCTTCACTCTCTTGATACCTGCTGATGTAGTGTCTTTTTTTAAAAAAAAGCTTATTCGTTGATTTATGCTCATCTTAGGCTTCCCAAGTCCCCCCAGGGGGCAGGGAAACCCCTGCCCCAGAGGCCCGTTTCCCCGCCACCGCTGGATCAGGCCCTGGGGGGAACTCCACCCCGACGTGCGCATCACCCGGAAGTGATGCAACCACGCCGGGCACGCTGGGGGTGGGGCCATGGCCATGGCCATCCGTGCCTGGCGTCGTCACGTCACTTCCGGGTGACGTGCATGCGGCGCCTGCTCGCTTTGCATGCACGCACGCACACAAGACGCCAACCGGGATCCCCCAGCTCCGGCAGAAAAACAACTTGGCAACCCTAGCTCATCATATTCATCTGTGTCAGACTCCATTATAATATTCCATTTTCATAGATGCAAAAGGGAAAGTGACAGAGAGAGTCTCAACAAGGTATATCAACATCCAGTATCCCCCCCTTTTTTTTGACTCTACAATTCCATCATCAGCTATGAAAACCTGGGGGGGGAGGAGTGGCTGCAACCAATTTCCGGTTAGCAGCCAGCGTCCAGAGCTCGCTGCCCAGCTGCTCAAAATTGACTACTTTCACCCTCCCCAAAGCAAATAAACACATCTTGAAAGATGGCACCTAAAGACAGCAAGTAGGGGAAAAACAAAAAGGAAAGTGAGCGCAATTTAACAGAGGTTTTTTCAGCCACAGATGCTCCTTCTGCCTCTACGGCAACGCTGGGGAGGGGTGAACAAATGGCTGGAGACAGTCCTCTCATTGCAAACTTTCTGATGCAGGCATCAACTAAAGAACGACAGGAGTTGAGAAATGACATAATAGAAATGCTCAAGCCAGATCTTGAAGAGAGTGTGGACTCAATATAAATAATTTGGGGTTATGGGCAAAATAGAAGTATGTGTTTTATGCTAATGAGTGGTGGGATTGTAGGCGAATGTCAGGGTACGTTCCCCCCAGGGCTAATGGTCCCCGGTAGGAGGGTTTCACCCGCCTGTCCTTTGAGGCCTCCGAGGACTGAGATTAATTATGATAATATTTCAGTTCAAGAGTAATTTGTTAATATATTGTAAGTTAGTATAAGGAGCTAAGATTGCTAGGAATTCTATAAATAATACTTAGTAATAATTGTGGGAGAAGAAAGAAGACGGAAGACAAAGAAGAAGATATGAAGATAAAGCAAGCATGTGAAGTTTTATTTTTTTATTATTATTAATTGATTTTGGTGATGTTGTAAAGCTATGGAATTCTTTCCTCAATAAAATTGCATTAAAAATGTTTTTAAAAAAAGAAGCTGTGAAAACTTGGTACTTTTTCTTTTTTTTCATAATTTGCCACAGTACTAGTTATGGATTTTGCAGTGCAATCCTAAACAGAGTCACATCATCCTAAACCTATTTGCATACCCTCCTCCTTAAACATAGGGTTGCCAACTCTGGACTTACCTGCCGGCGGGGGACTTTGTCTTGCTCCCGGTGTGTGTGCGCGCGCGCTTTGCACGTGCGCACATCACAGGGAAGTGACGTCATGACGCTCGGGGCGGGGCAGCCATTTGAAGGGAAAACATAGAGTCTATGTTTTCCCCTCAAATGGCTGTGCCCCGCCCCCAGCGTCATGACGTCACTTCCCTGTGACGTGCACATGGGGGTGGGGTTTCCCCCGGGCCTAATTCCGGCGCATCGGAAATCGGGGATTCCCTGCCCCCCGGGCCCATTTGGCAACCCTACTTAAACAAGAGCTTGCATGGAACGTAGCTATATGACTGTGCTAAAGACCCATAGATTCCAAAGCAACAAGCGAATGTCACTTTCCCTGGGTTTTTTGTGCTCTTCAGGCTAGCTGGCTACAGCCATACAGGTTTCTCAAGTTAAATGCCTGATATCCCAAGAACTATCACAGCTTAGTCACTAAGCACTTCTACCTTTAAAATATCACCAAATTCCCAGTAAAAGGTGCAGAAAGAAGTTACTTTATATGTGCTGGTGCTGCTTCCTGGTTCTCATCATGAATGATGAAGAAAAAGTGGGTTCAACTCAGGCCCACAGCCAGGATTTTTTGGTTTGTAGGGCAAATTTGTTTCTCGTGGGGCCGCCATTATTTTTCAAATAAAACAAAACATTGTATGTAAATAGCTGTGCTTTCCTTTGTTCTCCCAGCCTACCTTCCCCTTTTTCATTCATACAATCCTCCTCCCCCCATCTTCCTCTTCCTCACACACACACCTCATGCATAGGGAGGGTCTGTTTGGCATGCGGCTGGCTGCGGTGTAGCCAGCACACCTTTTAAAAAATGTTTTTAAAATCATTTTAAAATCATTTTTTGAAGAAAATCTTGTGGGGCTGTCACAACATTGGGGTGCCCCAGCAATGTCACCTGGCCGAGATTTTATTTTAAACAAAGGATTTAACTATACCCAATTAACAAAAGGTCTTTTGGTAGCGAAAGTATGGCACTGGAACAAAATGAGCTTGGGTCTGGACTACTAACTCACTGCAGAATTTAAAAACATAATTTTAGAAATTTATTACAAAAATAGACAACACATGAAAACATGCATGTAAGGGAATGGAGTGTACAACGGGACAAAGACAAAACAACAAAGCTATCTAACTAACTTCTCTAAACACTGCCCCTAAGTGGCTTACAGCTCCAAGGCTCCATAGGGTTGCCGAATTTCTTCTGGCCGGGAGCAGGGGGCTCCCGGCCGGTGTCTGGGTGTGCGCGCAGGTGACGTCGCACGCTGGGGGCAGGGCCACGGTCATTTGAGGGGAAAACAAAGAGTTTCCCCCTCAAATGGCTGCCATTTGTTTTCCCCTCAAATGGCCGTGGCCCCGCCCCCAGCGTGCGACGTCACTTCCGGGTGACGCGCATGCGGGGGTGGGGTTTCCCCCGGACCCAATTTTCGTGGCGTCGAAAATCGGGCCATCAAAGCGGGGGATTCCCCGCCCCTCGGGCACATTTGGCAACCCTAAGGCTCCAGCAGGCATCTTGAATAGCCGCTCTTCTAGTAGTAACTGATGCAGGGAAGTGGAAGTCCTGAAGACAGTGAAAATCCTTCTCTCAGCTTCATGTGCTCTTCACAAGTCTGCATCTGTCCATATGGCTTTGGCGTATGGACTACAGAATCTCTCTACCCTTGCCTCCAAACTCCTATATACTAGCCCAGTTGTCACTTGCTAATTAAGCAACCAATCACCATGGTCAATTACCTAAATTTGCTGATCTAAGATGGACTCTAGATCATTTATTTATTTATTTATTTTCTTCCATTTATATCCCGCCCGCCCCGCCAGGCAGGTTCAGGGCAGCTTACATTAAAAAGTTAAAATGCATTAAAACACAGATAATAAACATCATAAGCTGGTATACATAACAAAGTGTTGGTGGCAGTATAGCATTGCATAGTGATCCCAGTAGGCCATGGTGGAATGGTGACAAGGGAGTATGGTCAGAGTCAGTATCCAGTATATCGCAGGCTATGGATGATGGCATAGAGGGCCTTACCACAGTTCAATTGTTGTTGGTAGCAGCTCCTAATTAGAGGCCTAATCATTAGCTGTCAAAACTGACATTTGAGCTGTAACACAGTGTAGCTAACCAACTGTCAAACAATTACGCTGACAGTTTCCAGCTGCTAGTAATTATGCTGTAAGATAACCAAATGCAGGTGCTGCTAAGTAAAACATTTCAATGTCCTGGATAACAATTCAAAAAAACACTTATACACTTCTTATTTCCACTTATGACAGGTTAAAAATGAATGCAAGCACTTACATACAACTGGGGAATCCATTTCATGACAGGGGCTATCCCTTCAAGGGAGGGGGCAGAGCCGCCCAGTAGCCCCACTGTAGCTACGGGCCAGGTTTGACTGAAGATGTTCAAAGGAGGCAAGGAATAGCAGATTCCTTCTTAGAAGCTTAGGTCTTCATTTGGTTTATCATGATCAAGGAAAGCATCTATCTCTAGCCAGTTTGGTGTAGTGGTTAAGTGCGTGGACTCTAATCTGGGAGAACCGCGTTTGATTCCCCACTCCTCCACATGCACCTGGTTGGATGACCTTGGGCAAGCCATAATTCTGGTACAGCTGTTCTTGAAAAAAGATCAGTTTCTGTCAGAGTTCTCTCAGCCCCACCTACCTCACAGGGTGTCTGTTGTGGGGAGGGGAAGGGAAAGGAATTTGTAAGCCGCTCTGAGACACCTTTGGGTAGTGAAGGGTGGGGTATAAATCCAGTCTCTTCTTCTTCTTCTTCTTCTTCTACATGAGTCCAAGACACTGACACTTGAACAAAGCAAAACTTATATCTTATATGGGCAAAATTGATTGATAACTGTACTGCACCAAATGAAAACCAGACAAGGTCATCCACTTCCTCTTTCAAGGCCTCTAAGATTTTTCCTTAAAACTTTTCAAGAATCTTGCTAATTTATTTGTCTTGCACTAAACTGTATTTCTTGCATAAATATTTGCTAGCAAAGCGTAAATACTGCTGACAAGCTTATTTTAACTTCTCAGCTAAGTACAGTATGGGTTAAAAAAACATTCTTTCTTCCCTAACTCAGCAAGGGAAGGCTTGGTACTTAGAGATACTTAAAAGTATATGGCTAATACATTTCTATTACTGTCTGCTCCAGCATTCAATTATGACTGGGCCTTGACCTTCACATTTTCTCCTTCATCCCCTCCCCCTTCTTGTTCATTCAGTGAACTCTCACACACTCACTGTTTTTGGATTGTTGCTCTTTGACCATTTGCAGAGCAATATGCTTCTTCTCTCCTTGGGGCATCACTTTAGCACTTTCTTAGGCACATCATTTGCAACAACACAGGCACACCAGAAGTAATACAAAGGTCCTGGTCACACGGGCCAGATACTACGGGATGGAGGCGTGGCTCTTTGTGCCGTCACAATTTGCCCCGCCATTACATGATCCGACGCGACGGCGGTGAAGTGGATTTTTTCCCATCAGTAGGTGTTTCCGGTGTGCTCTGACGAGGCAAGACGAGCACGCTGGAGCTATCACATGAAGGAAGTCCATCAGCGGCCCATTGCAACCCATTGGATAAAAGACTTTTCCAGTTACTTTTTTACTTCGGATCTTCGGCGGTATGCTACGGGTTGGAGACGGGTGCACCACGCTTGCCCGGCATTCGTCCCTCTCACGTGGCTACCTGTGCATGTGATCAGGGCCAAAGATGGATATTATCGCAAAAACTGGAAAGGCAATTCCCGTTAGAACCCTTTTCACCAAACAGGATAATGCACTCATCCAGGACCCAAGCTCAGTGATTCCCAATCTGGTCCTTCCTGTTAGATTACCTGTGTGTCTTTGATAATCTGCTGCAATACATGCACTTGCGTTTCAGTCTCTTTGGTACTGTCATTTATTTGAACACAACATACAGCACTGACAAGGGCACACACACACACACCACCTTGGGATGCTTCACTAGGAAGTAGGCAGGGCTAGGTGAGGCTTTTACCCAGCAAGGCTTCTGATTGGCCACTGGAAATATGATTAGCTTGCAGGTTTTTCCAAAAACATTTTAGCAGCTGTTGCCACCTTCCCTGTGTGACTGAAGTTAAGCTGCAGCAGCTCAATCTCCTGCAGCAGCTATTTTGTAGCAGCCATTTTGTGGCTGTGCCCAGTGCCTACCACACAGGGTTGCCAGGCCAAACCTCTGATCTGGCGGGGGGCTCCTGGGTCCTTGTTGGGATCTTCTGGGGCAAGCCCCACCCCCAAACAGCCCCCTCCTTCAGTGGTGCAATGAAATCGCATTGCTGACATCAGGGGGTGATGCTCTGGTTTTTGGGCGAAAGTTCATGTCATTTTGGGCACATCCTAACCAAATTATTACATGGCTTTAGTTTTTGGATTTGCTTTGGATGAATGCAGCTACCTGCAACTTGTAAGTTTGTCTGTACATTTCTATACTGTCCACAATCATTTGCCTACATAACAGCTGTGAATTTCACACTTTTGAAGCATCTTAAGCCTTGGTCCATTTATGGCATTGTGCAATATTTCTTGAATAGTTAAAAGCCAAGAAAGCACACTGCTTGATGTAAACTGGGAAACTCTACTTTTATGCACTAAACAAATTGTCTTCATTTTAGAATTTTATCATGAGAAAATGGTGCTCTTACCAACAGTGCACTCATTATCAGAATAGAAACTGAATCAGTAACTTCCTGCTCTTAGACATCGGCTTCTTTGTGACTTATTTTGGTACTCATCATCAAAGCCTATTTGGTTGTTTTTTTTCCAAAATCCACTTTAAATTAGCACCACAAAGGAAACCCAGAAACCAACCTTTCTAGTCACAGGTGTCATCACCACACCAAACATGAAAAGTGACATCTAACATGCCACCCAAGTAGGCGGGTGAAATCCTGTCAGTGGAAAATGAAATGGCATGCACAAACCCATACAAGGTAAACATAGAAGAGAAGAAGAAAAGAGATTGGATTTTACTCAGAATCTCAGTGCGGCTTACAAACTCCTTTCTCTTCCCCTCCCCACAACAGACACCCTGTGAGGTAGGGCTGAGAGAGCTCTTTCCAGAACTGTACTTGAGAGAACAGCTCTGACAGAATAATGGCTTGTCCAAGGTCATCCAGCAGCTGCAAGTGGAGAAGTGGAGAATCAAACCCAGTTCTTCCAGATTAGAGTCCACACACTTAAGCATGACACCAAACTGGCTCTCTGTGTTAGAGATGCATATAATTTGGATATATGCATATATTTGGAGTATGTGGTTAACGGTACATGAGCAACAGCAAGCTTGTGACAATGGGCTAAAAGAACCTCTTTTAGATAGAGCTAACTATTGTTCTTATCTTTTGGAAAAGATGTTTTCCACTCTGAAATACACATTTTGACTCTAAGCCACTTCATCTCTTCTCCAGTTTAGAAGAATAGATAAAGTTTTCAGATGGATGGATATCTGTTTCCCAGGGAGAATGCCTTGATGCTGTCTCTGAAAAGAAAATCATATCTCTTTCTTTCACATGCCTGTGCCCTTATGTAACCTAAGGTGCTAGGCAGTATAGAACTCAGAATACCATTTCAGAAGGATTGGGAGTGACAGACAGACAGACAACCTTTATTGGCATGTAAGAGATATGATTACATTAAAATTTAGGAATACATTAGAAGTATGGCTGTCGAACAGCCAACAAAAAAGAACTGATCAATTAATAGTTTCCCTGGTTCGAATTACAGATTGAAGAAAACAATCAACATTAAAATTTATAGAGGCGTTTTGCCCAGAGAGTAGCAACTGGACCTTGACACTCTCAGGAAAACCACGGCATGTAAAAAGAAGGGTGTCCAGAAATTTTTCTCGAGTCTTAGTATAAAATGGTCAGTTTAAAAAAACATGGGGAACGGATTCGATAGCACCCTGACTGCAGGGGAATTGCCTAAATTCATAGGGGATTTTTTGGCATCTTCCAGAGAAGATGGCCAATGGCAATACGTTAAATCTGGCTAATATAAATGCCCTTTTTTGATAGTGATCAGTTAGAGAACAAAAATAAGTATCCGTCTGGCCCAGTGTGTGAGATAATCCCAGATGAACTGGGGAACAGGTTTTCCTGGCTGCCTCAGTCAGGCACTGAAATTGAATATCTAGAAGCCTGTGTTTAATTGTATAAAATATTGTGGAGGCAGATGATAAGTAAAGCGGGTCTAGATGTATTCCTAAGGACCTTTTTTTTTTTTTACTAATTTCATCCAATTAGATTCATAATGATCTGTCAGCATTAAAAAGGTAAAGGAATTCGGTTCAGGATTAAACAGAAGGTGCAGCCAGAATTTGATGGTCAGAAGCCAAGCCCAAGTTTCCAGCAGCATCTGGCCGGTTTCAAGACAGATCGCAGCGTATGGGACACAATTAGGGAGTCCAAGGGTTTTCTGCAAAAAAAGGGATTGTAAACCCTCTGCTGATTGGTTAATTGTGCTTATCCAAATGGGAGCGCCATATAGAAATTGTGAACTAGATTTTGCATTGAAGGCTTTTAAGGCCTCTCAAGTGGAAAAGCGGGCGATGGCCTCTGCACTGTTTCTTGCTAGAGAAATAGCACATTTGCGGTGAGTAACCCAGCTCCCATTGTAGTAGAAATTGATCCCCAAGTATTTAAATGATTTGACCGACCTGCTCAATGGGATTTCCCTGGATTGTCCATGTGAACTGTTTCCAGGATTTGGGAAAAACTAGGATCTTTGTTTTCCTATAATTCAAAGTTAACCTGTTGTTGTTACAGTAGGTCAAGCATTGGTGTAAAAGACGCCTCAGTCCGATTCGAGAACATGAGAGTAAAATGGCATCATCTGCATATAAAAGAACTGGGATATGGCGTTGGCCAATTTTGGGAACATGTCCATCAGTTTCGAACAATGATGGAGGCAGGTCATTTAGAAACAAATTAAAAAGTGAAGGGGCAAGGATGCAACCCTGTTTTACACCTTTGCGAATAGGGATTTGGGGGGCTACATTTCCCTGTAGATTGAATTTAACCTGACAACTGGTATGTGAAATCCTAGTTTCACTGCAATCAAAACAAATTCAAGTTTGGGGACCCAAATCTAGCTTTCAGCTAATTAAAAAAAAAAGTGTTTATTGGTTAAAAGTCTGTACTATCTTTCCTAGGCTACCTATAAGCAGGCTGCATTTTTTCCTCTTAGTACAAAACATTCATTATTTATTTAATTCTGAGAGGTGTTATCAGTCTCACAACAGCCCTGTGAGGTAGGTCAAGCAGAAAGACACAATAAAGTGAAAAGTAACGCTTTATGGTGGTGGAAAGTGCTGTCAAGTCACAGCCGGCTCTGGCAACCACATAGGGGTTTCAAAGCAAGAGATGGTGGTTTGCCATTGCCTGCCCCTCTAGAGCACTTCCTTGGTGGTCCATCCCAATACTAACCAGGGCTGACACTACTTAGCTTCTGAGATCTGAAGAAATTGAGCTAGCCTGGGCCAAACAGGTCAAGGGGAAATATTAACTTGGGTTTCCCAAGTCCAACGATGCCTGAACTTGACTTAAGAGTGAATAGAGAGGAAACGTCGGCATTAATTGAAACAATTGTCTTCCTGGAAGTACGTTGTGTTTGGTTTCATCCTTCTGTACTTCCACACATATCCTGTGCCATCAGCTCCAGCAGAAAAGATCCTATTTCCTTCTGGACTCAGAGACATATGCAAAACTCTTCCTTTGTGATCTATAGTTAAAGAGAGGATATCCATATAAAATATCAAACATGAAGCGTGGATAAACTGTAAAACATTGCCATTTTCAAAGCTTGTGTTCATTACGGCCTAGTCAGCAATAAGCACAGCACAGGTGGATACAGTATACGTCTGGAGCACAACAGCCTGTGAAAGTATGTTTTAGCATTCACATGGTGGCTTCATCTTCCTGGATTTTTGTAGGCTTCCTCCCAAACCCATCCATTAAGGCAGGGGTCCACAACATGGTGCCCATGGGTGCCATGGCACCTGCCAACACCATTCCTGGTGCCCACCAGGAAGATTTATTACATGATTTGGCTAACTGTGTTGAGCCAGGGCACTGCTTCATGTATGAGAAACACAGAGGTGTGAAACAGCCAGTGAAAATGAAATCTAGATTTTTAAAAGACTGTCAGTTTGGTGTAGTGGTTAGGAGTGTGGACTCTAATCTGGGAGAACTGGGTTTGATTCCCCACTCCTCCACATGCAACTACTGGTGTGACTTTAGGTCAGTCATAAGTTCTCTCAGAGCTGTTCTCTCACAAGCTGTTCTCGAACAGTTCTCTCAGTCCTACCTACCTCACGGGGTGTCTGTCATGGGGAGGGGAAGAGAAAGGAGATTGTAAGCCACTCTGAGACTCCTTTGGGTAGTGAACAGCGGGGTATAGATCCAATCTCTTCTTATTATTCTTCTTCCTTGGATGTGGGTAGGGCTTTGGCCAAGAAAGGCATTTGATTGGCCATTGGAGATTTGATTATTAAAAATGTTACTTTAGCAGCATCTACCAGCATAGCACAAGGCTCTTCACTGTGTGACTGAAAGTGGCTGACTGTGACTCCTACTGCAGCCATTTTGTGGCAGCCATTTTGTTGCTGTGCCGAACACATTATGTCAGAATTCCAAAGGTGCTTCAGGCTTTAAAAGTTGGGGAGCCCTCCATTAAGGCTTCCCCTGGAGAGCTACAACTGAGAAAGGCATTTTAATAACCCCTACATGAGAGAGGCTGCAATTTTAAAAAAATCAAACCCAGAAGGTCACTGGCAAGAGCTTCCTCCTGGACTGAACTTTCTGCCCACATTCCCATACACTATGGTGGAGCTTTTCCACAAAGATCCTCTATATTTCTGGAGTGGCCTGCCCATCTGTGTGGAAAACTGCTTTGGGAACTAAGGTAGCTTGAGTCATACACAACCCTTTGAATCATGACCACTACCACTGACATTTCCCCCCCTCCACTCTACAACTGACATGAACTAACTTTCCACAAAAGCAAATTGTGGTTCTTTATCTTTTCCCATGACTAAAAAAAAAAAAGTTGAAAATTACAAGACCAACGTATCTTTCTTCTGTGGGGAGATGCCTTTTTTAAAAAAAATCAAGAAAATTTAGGTTTCACTTTCACTGGCTGTTTCACACCTCTGTGTTTCTCATACATGAAGCAGTGCCCTGGCTCAATTAACACATTTAGCTAAGTCATGTAATAAATCCTTTTTAAAAAAATGTTACTATTTCAGCCCGTAGGAGAAGGAGAGCTCCACATTTGAATGCAAAAATGTAGTTACAGGTAGATAAACTGGCATGCCAATATGAAGAATTCATCCAAACGATTGCCCTGACATACTTCCCCCCCACCCCTGGTTGTGCAAGGATCTATTTTACATGAGAGTATTAAAATATACATGCATCCCACCCACCTCTGCAATATCTTGTACAATCTGAGAAAAAAAGAAAACGTATTTTCTACTTCATCGAAATGAATGCATGTAATCATACAATCATTATATGTCAAATTACACTACCATAAAATGACACTGAAAGGCCATTTCTATATGGGTTGTCTGCCTGGGTTCAATGCCCCCACAATGTCGGTACCCCCACAATGTCATGGTACCTTTCTGCACCTCCAAGGTTTTCCCTGGCTTTTCTCCAACCTGCCTCCCTCTGAAGTTTGGAGAATGATTTTAGTACAGCCTAGATGACTGTTGTGTGTGTTGGGAAACCTGGATTTGCCTGCCTACCTGGCAGCCTTTTTGCCTGATCCTCTCCCCGCCGCAGCAGTTTCCTTCCACCCTCCACCAGGGTATCTAAAGAAGTGTGAATGCACACGAAAACTTATTCCCAGAATGAAACTTTTGTTGGTCTTAAAGGTGCCACTGGACTCAAACTTTGTTCTGTTGCTTCAGACCAACACAGCTACCCACCTGAATCAATCCGAAACAGAGTTACACCCTGCTAAGCCAATTGATTTCAGTATATTTAGAAAGGTGTAACTCTCTTTAAGGCTGCGGTGGCTCAAGTGGTTAAGATGCTGAACTGCAGATCGGAAGGTCAGTAGTTCAGCAGTTCAAGACCTGAGTGCCGCATGATGGAGTAAGCTCCCATCTCTAGTTCCAGCTCCTGCCAACCTAGCAGTTTGAAAGCAAGAAATTGCAAGTAGATAAATAGGTACCAATTCAGTGGGAAGGTAACAGCGTTCTGTGTGCCTCGGTGTCTAGTCATGCCGGCCACATGACCACGGAAACGTCTTTGGACAGCGCTGGCTCTTCGGCTTGGAAACAGAGATGAGCATCACAACATCCCTAGAGTCAGATTTGACTGGCTTTCAAGCAAGGGAAACCTTTACTGACTCTCTTTAGGATTGTACTATAAATAATTTTCTAGTGTCCTGCTGTAACTGGAATATTCTATATGCCGAACTCCCAAAATAAAAAATATTTTCCTTTTAGCAAGTTTGAAATGTACATGCTGATATCGTTCAATAATCTTAAATCCACCAGCGGTTTAGGAGAGAAGTAAAAATATCTCATTGCTCTTTTTTTCCTCTTCCAACGATCAATGAAACATTAGCTTTCTTACTTCTGTGGTTAATGTAAGAGCCCATTCAGCTGCAAGAATACCTCCCTAGAATACCTAAAACAAAACTGAAAACATACTCACTACACCTATGACGAAGACACTGAGCAAACATGAAATTAGATCAAACCGTTTGTGGCTATCAACATGCTTACCGCAAAGTTCTGCTGTATTTGAAAGCATGGGATATCTCCAGAGAGTCATCTTATTCCAAGGATAGCCTTCTCCAGTGATTAATTCTTTGGTGTTGGGTAACCAGAGCAGGGAACATATCTGGAATAATTTTTCAGAAGCTGGTTTCATTTTCGTAGAATGAAAAATATATTTTGGCTGATTTTGGACCAAAATAAAGTTTAAAATTAAATTCTCTGCATCGATAGTTGAAACACAGTAGAATAGAGTAACATAGTGGACCTAAGGTATAGTTTGTCCTGGATTTATAAAAAGTTACCATGGCATATAGGCAGTAGCTTCAGATTCTGTCATTTGAGATGAACAACTAAGGCTACTGCCTATAGCTAAAAAAAATTTTTATTATTTATTTGCAAAATTTATAGCCCACCTTTCTGTCTTGATCAAGACCAGCAAGGTGGCTAACAGGCTAAAAACATACAAAACACATTTCAAATGGCTATTATTCCTTTATCTTCTATAAGCCAACATGTAAATATAACCAACCTGTACTACGATTTTTAAAAGGTCAATAAAAATTATCGATTTGCACTAAGACAGTGGTCTCCAGCATTTCTAGACCTGGGATCCATCTTTGATTCTCAGAGGACAGCACAGAACTCACTGAGCTGCAAGCACTTGACAGGAAGTCACACAGGGTTCCCATTTCCCTTCTTATGGTGGGAGACCTTCAGGTAATTGAGACTTTTGCCCGCCAAAGCTCACCCAATCAGCAGATGGAAACTGGGGCTGGAGGGGGTAATTGTCCTGGGATCAAAGTGAAAAATAAATATAAAACCTCATCCACTTACAGAAAGTGTCAATGGTAGCTCTAGGAATCACCAGGAACTCTATAGTCAGAACGTCCTGTAAGTAGATGAGGCTAGGATTGCCAGATCTTACCTGGCTGCCAGTGGGGGGCTCCAGAGTCCATCCCAGGATCTTCTGGCTCATGGTCAAAGTCACCCAGAAGTGACATCTTCACATCGCCAATGTCAGGGGCGACACTCTAATTTTTGGGCAATGCTTTATGGTTTGAGACCAATTTTACCATAAAGCTTTGCCCCAAAACAAGAGTGTTACTCCCGACGTCTGCGACCTGATGATGTCACTTCTGGGTGATGCCATTATGTTGTATTTGGGGGCATTTGTGGGTGGGGTTTCCCCCTGCCGGCCAGCTAGCCACCAGTGGAAAGGGGTCCATTAAAGTGGGGGGAACCCCACTCAGACCTGGGGCTTGGCAATCCTAGACAAGGCCGTATTTCACTTTTTAATTGTTTTCCCAAGGCACTGCCCCTCCATAACCTTCCCATCAGTTGCCTGGAAACCCTAAGAGTCACATGATGAGAAGAAGCAGATCCAGGGTTATAAGCTCATCAGCAGGGAGAGGGACAATGTCCTGCAAGTCCCCACAGAATGTAAGAGGGATGACTGGTGGGGTGAGGGGACAAGAGGGGTTAAGGGAAGACAAAGAAGGCAATGGAGAGTTTTTGCAGAAAGGAGGGCAGTCTCTGAATCTGCCTCTGTTAAGAAGAATCCTCTCCAGTGTTACAGGACATCACCTCACTTTGTCTTCCTGCTTCTCTCCGTGTGCACCCAAAGACAGAGGCAGGACACATGCGCACTAGCTGTTGAGAGGCTCATGATCCAGCAGGGGGGTTCTGGGACTTACCTGAGGGTTCCAACCCATGAGTTGAAGACCACTGCTCTAATAGAAACATAAATATGGAATGCAAATCCATTTTCTTCTACACTGCACAAGAACAAAGTAAAAACAAAACCCTTGCTTTTGCTTAGGTAATTTTTTTAACCCCCAGATGAATTCTCCCACCAGTTGCTTGCATGTACAACCTGCAGAACCTCACAACATAAACACCATGAGGCTGAGAAGCAGTCCCCTAGCGCCACCATCTGGAAACACCGAGTCAGATAAGAGAGGGTACCTCAGCACATGGTGCCCTCTAAAGAATGCAGTCTTGTTATGATTTACCTGAGATCCTGTATCTGCCACTGCAAGGCTTTTCATATTGCTTACATTCCAGATGTGCAACATTCTGTCCTTTATTCCACCTCCTGTGGCAATTACATCAGATTGCCATGGGCACCACATCATTGCCTAACGAGAAACAGGAGCATCATGAATTTTAAAATCATAGTTTTCTGGTAGTGGGATATTGCAGCAGACAACTAACAATTTGGGGTGTAGGTTATTACAGCTGAAATAGACACGAAGGGAAGAAAAGATAGATAAAAAAATAAGTAAACCGCTTTTCTGCTTTGAAAAACAGACAATTTCCAGTCAAACAACAGACAATTTCCAGTTGCTCAATCCTAACATGACATCATCCTCTCTTCTGAACTATTCATCATATGAAAGGATCTTCATATCTGATAAAGGGAACTTTGACTCTCAAAAGTTTATACCCACAAGATCTTGTTGGCCTCTACTGGACTCGAATCTAGCTATTCTATTGCAGACCAACAGGCTACTCTCTGAAACTATTCTTCTTCATATGTTTATAATTTACAATACATGTTCTTCCAGCATCTTACCTTCACAGCTGAAGAATGAGAAATGGAGATCAGTGGCCTACACTGTACTGTCACACCTGGATCGTTAGGCCAAATATTCAATAAACCATCACTAGAACCACTTGCCAAGAGCTTGTGGTCTGGGGACCACTGGAGGCTACAAACACTCTGCTTGCTGTGCCGAACTGTTCCAATATGATGCTGAGCTGCTCGAATATCATGATGGTGAATATAGCCTAGCCTTGAACCACTATGGACAAAAGGAAGACAATACTGTTCAATGTGAAATAATTCCCGAAATGTGTACACTTTTTGTAGTAATGTCACAGGTGAGCATGATCTTAGTGCCGATGTTTGTCTCCTACTCCAGGACTACGTGCTGAAACAAAAAGCCCCTTTGAGTGGGTACAGAGGGCCTTTCTTTCACCAATGAATGACAATTTATAGACCTCCAAATAATACCAGGGCTGGGAGGCAGAGGCAGACTATCAAGACATTTCTCTGAACGTCCTCTGTACCCCACTAAGAGATGCCAGAGGGCGCCATGGCTTCCAGGCATGGGCACACGCACACACAAACAGCAAAAATAAATTAAACTGTGTGTAGAAGTTTGGGGAGAAAAAAATCCTTTCCTTCCTTAGCAATGAAAGAAGAGAAACAAGGAGAAGGACAGCTGCCCTTGCTCTAGGCAGTGACCCTCCCACCACGGTATCCCAAGAAACTGCTCATGTCCCTTGGAGAGAGGACTAGTCTTATCAGCTACCAAAGCTGAAATGGAGTCTACTTGAACTGGGACCCCATGAACTGGAGATTTTCAGGGTGGAGTCAGACGAAGGCAGGGTTTCAGAAGGGGAGGGACCTCAGCAGGCTACAATGCCATAGAGTTCACCTCCAAAGCAGCCATTTTCTCCAGGGGAACAGATCTCTGTAGAATGGAGATCAGTTGTAATACCAGGGGATTTCCAAGCCCCATGTGGAGGTTGGCATCCCTAACCCATGCCTAAGGCCCTAGTGCAGGGTTGCCAGGTTCCTACCTGGCTGCCAGAGGGTGGATTCAGCCTCTTCTCTGGGATCTTCTGGTGCATATGCAAAGTATGCACACCAAGATGACATCACCCAGAAGTGATGCCATTGCATTGGGGACAATGGGGGCGATGCTCTATGCCTTCAAAACCATAGAGTTTGCCCCCAAACTAGAGTGCCCCCCCATGTCCCCAACACGATGTCACTTCCAGGTGATGTCATCGCATCTGGGACATCGCCTGGGCCGGTGGTGGGGGATAGCAGGGGAACCCCCACTGGGAACTAGGGGATGGCCGGGTGTGTGCCAGGAGCCTCCCCTCATGATCTAAAGCACTGAGGAAAATTCAGACTTGTCAGAGCCCCTCGCTGTCTGCTTTTCTTCAGCATGAAGGTTCTCCCTCTTTGAGGCGAGGGCCTGAGGAAGCAAGCCAGTTGACATACCTCTTTGGGACATCCTCACACAAAGCATATGTATTTTCCACAAGTGTCCACAGAACACAATCTAGCAAATTCCATAAGAGTTTAAATAAGGTAACAGATGTTATTTAACTGCTGCTCACCTGCTAAGTATATGACCATTCCAACTCAGGGCACCAACTACAGACAGGTGACCAAACATAGTTCTCAGCTTCTGTTGGGTTTCAATGTCCCACAGCTGACAGAAAACAAAAACAAAATAATTTCATATCAAGTTCTGAATTTTATTCCAAGTTGATTATTTCTGTAATTCCAGCCTTTTTGCTCTGATATGTCAACCTCTGTTGCTGAGGTGCATGAATAATAAAAATAGTAAAGCAATATATCATGTTGGTGGTAGAAAGTATCATCAATTCACTTGTAGCAGTCCCACAGGGCTTTCAAGGCAAGAGTCAAAGAGAGGTGATTTGCCATTGCTTGCCTCTATAGCATGTCACCATTAGAAAAAACAATATTCACATTTTCAGAACAATTCCACATACTGAGAGTCACATCTTTTTGTTACTAAATATTTACTCACAAATAGATAGTGTTTATAACAGTCATTGATACATTAGATCAGTCTTCTTCTTAGGATGTTCATAGTACAACATCCCAGCAATGAGTGAGTTGATCTCATAAGGGAAGTCAATGCATAAAATCAGCATGTGATTGCCTTGCTGGATAGGAACTGTATGCATCATGACATGCAGCACAAAGCATCTGATATTATCCTCTTTCATGCAGCCAAGCATAGATGTGCTCACTTGTTTCTAATTAGTTGGTGATGATAACACAAATACACTTTTCCAATAAACTTTCTCAGATGTCTAGCTACACACATCAACTTTGTTTCATGCAGCTATAACCAGGGCTGTAGCCGGGGGGGGGGGGCATTTGGGGACACTGCCCCCGCAGACAAATCTTTTTTAAAAAAAAATCTGGGAAAAAAATAAAAATCATTTTTTTAAAAATGTAAGATGCATGTAGGTGTTCCAAAATAACCACAGGCACAGCTGTGGAAGTTTCAGTCTCATTTCCCCCCTTTTTTTCCAGGCCAAAAAAGAAATAGGTTTTAAAAATGCAATACAATAAAATAAAATTACAAAATGCAAAATAGAGAGAGTGGAGATCCCCCCCCCCCCTCAGCTTACACAGAAAAGCAGCCTGGAATTGAGTCTCTCCAATTGAAAGGACTAGAGGAGGACTAGAGGTCGCAGTGGAGTCAGAGCTGTTGCTTCTGCTGCTGCAAGAGGAGCAGCAGGTGTGGCCAGGGTGCCCTCCCCCACGATTTCTCCACACCCCACCAACCAAATTTTTCTGGCTCTAACTGAGTCTGTGTCTCAGAGCATCTCCTTGGCATGCAGAAGACTCCAGGTTCAATCTCCAGCATTTCCAGTTACAAATATCAGGTAGTAAGTGATGCAAAAGTCCTCTGCCTAAAACCCAGTTAAAGATCAGATTATAAATTAGACCTCTAAGACCCCAGACAGCCACTGGTGGTTTGAATGGACAGTACTGACCTCAATAGAACAATGGTTTGATTCAGTACAAGGCAGCTTCATATGTTCATAGGTGTAACAGGCCGGATTCACCCCCCCGGCCAGAGTAACCCCGGGGTTACTTTGGCCTAGCCTAGAATAACCCCGGAGGGGTTACTCTGGCCTAGCCCGAAGAAACCCCGGGGTTACTCTGGCCAGGTGTTAACAGGCCGGATTCACCCCCCTGCCAGCCTAGAATAACCCCGGAAGGGTTACTCTGGCTGGCCCAGATTAACCCCCCAGGCCAGATTAACCCCCCAGGCCTGCTTTCTGGGGCTGCTGTCCTGTCTCCCTTTTAAATTACTTCTTATCCCCAGCACCAGCAGGCCTCAGAGGCCAGATCAGGCCTGCCCAGCTCTTGGAGGAAGAGACTCTGTCCGGCCTAAGGCATGCCCGGAAAGACCAGAGAACTGGGAGAGTTATCCGAGGTTATTCTACACCTGGCCAGAGTAACCCCGGGGTTACTCCGGGCTAGGCCAGAGTAACCCTTCTAGGGTTATTCTAGGCTAGGCCAGAGTGTGAATCCGGCCTGTTACAATAACCTCCAATTAACTTGTAATTTCTATTATGCATTATTTTTACTTATTGTTGCTTTATAGAAATAGATAATATGGAAGTAAGTAAAGTATCACTCAGTACTTGCACGTCTCCATCACTCATTGCAAAAGCAAGCCAAGGATTCTCTCTGGTCCATGCTATGGAGGCAACATAATACTTGCAACTGGAACATAAGTCTATGTTTTTGACATTTTGATTGGTTTCTCCATTCCAAATGTATACAACAGACCCCAGCGCAAGTGCAATAAGGTTCTTGTTGCTCCAGTCCAATAGGTTTAGATCTAGAGGAAATTGACTCAAAATTAATCTTTGAGTTATACAATGCAAGACATAGTTTTGACGGGTGATCTCTTCAGAACAATATCCATAATAATATGAATTAATATAGACTAAAGTGTGACAAAATGACTCTCTCAAATGTAATATATTACTTTTGTAAATGTAATTTGTATTATTATTCCTCATGATGAATTGTTCATACCTAGTGACAACAATATGTTGCTGTATACTGCAGGGGAATGTTCAAGGGAGAATGGTTTTATTTATTTGTTTCACTGAAAACTCCCTCTTCTTTTGAGGAATACAAAGTGACTTTTGTTTAGCATTTCAAGGTAATTTCCCATTCAGGCACCTTATAGGTTAGTTTAAGTTCTGTACAGCTGCATCACATGCCTTCATATCATTCTCTAAACCATAGCTGGATTCCCAGATGTATATTTTAGCTGCAAAAAGGAAGCTGTGAAGCTTAAATCAGATGGAGGCGGTCCGATTAGGGGAACAGCATGGGGTTGGGGGAAGAATTAAGCTCTTTCATCCCCAGCACCATGGCCCCAATTCATATTACACACACACACACACACACACACACACACACAGAGAGAGAGAGAGAGAGAGAGAGAGAGAGAGAGAGAGAGAGAGAGAGATGCTTTTTGCAGCTAAAATACATGTCTATCAATCCAGTAATGGATTCTCAGCTTGTGTAGTTTGATGCTGAACCTGATATTAGTTCTGAATATACAGGAAACCAGTCCTTAAACCTATGGAGGCATTCTCAAGAAGATGGGCTTAGACTGACATTTCAGCCTTCCGGTCCTTCCTGCACTATTAGTAAGCAGATAGCCTGCATTAACAGTAAATGACCATGATGACCTTTACAGTGAGAGAAGACTTGTATTATAACTAGCTGTCACCACTGCTAACACACTCCCTTGCATTTAAAAAAAATGGCCGAAAATTTGCAATTCATAAAAACAAATATTAGTTAATTAATTTTGAATGTGGGGAGAGGTTGGTTTTATTTATTGTCAGGATTGCTGTGACTTGTTTTTTGCTTTCTGCTATTATTGTTGTTGAATGGGAAGGACTAGAGGTCTTGTCAAGAAAATTGGAGAAATCAAGGGAACGTTCCATGCAAAGCTGGCCAGGATAAAGGACAAAAACAGTAGGGACCTAATAGAAGCAGAAGAGATTAGGAGGAGGTGGCAAGAATGCACAGAAGAACTATACAAGAAGGATCTAAATGTCCTTGAGAACCACAATGGTGGGCTCACTGACCTCGAGCCAGACATCCTGGAGTGTGAAGTCAAATGGGCCTTAGAAAGCATTACTAACAACAAAGCTAGTGGAGGTGTTGGTATCCCAGCTGATCTATTCAAAGTCTTAAAAGATGATGCTGTTAAAGTGCTGCACTCAATATGCCAGCAAATTTGGAAAACGCAATAGTGGCCACAGGATTGGAAAAGGTCAGTTTACATTCCAATCCCAAAGAAGGGCAAGTCTAATGGCAGAAAGTGAAGAGGACCTAACGAGCCTCTTGCTCAAAATTAAAGAGGAAAGTGCAAAAGTTGGCTTGAAACTCAACATCAAAAAACTCATCACTCCTTGGCAAATAGAAGGGGAAGTCATGGAAGCAGTGACAGACTTCATATTCCTGGGATACAATTACTACAGACAGGGACTGCAGCCATGAAACTAAAAGATGCCTGCTCCTTGGGAGGAAAGCGATAGCAAACCTAGACAGCATAATAAAAAGCAGAGACATCACCCTGCCAACAAAAGTCTGTATGGTCCAAGCAATGGTATTCCCAGTAGTAATGTATGGCTGCAAGAGTTGGACCATAAGGAAGGTCGAACGCTGAAGAATAGATGCTTTTGAATTATGGTGCTGGAGAAGACGCTTGAGAGTCCCTTGGACTGCAAGGAGATTAAATGGTTAGACTGTTGTTGTTGTTTAAATTTATATGCCACCCTTCACCACCAAGCAGTCTTGAGGCAGCTAACAACAGCTAAAATATTAACAGACTTCGATTAAAAACATAAATACAACTAAAAGGCAACCCATATAAATAGACCTGACTATTTATGAAAAGCTAAACGGAAGAGCTCTGCTTTGCAGGCCCTGCAAAACTTAGATAAGTCCTGCAGGGCCCATGTACTGTCTGACAGCTGGTTCCACCAGGACGGGATAGTCACAAGGATGGGCACAGTCAATAGACCAGCATTCAGCAGTAATAGCCAATTGAAGAACCTAGCTGTAAGCATAGTATCATAATGGAGTGAATCAACAGTAATACTTTTGATACGTCACCAAGAGAAATGAATTGTTGAGAGACAGTTTTTGTGTACGTCTTTGTTCAGAGGAAGATCGTTGTCGGGATGGCAGATCATTCCGGAGACCAACGTCTACATACACTAAATATATTGTTCACCTTTTTTGTTATTGTATATTGATCCTTGAATATATTATTAGCGTTTATTTGTCACAGTTTTTTCTTTTTCCGCTGGTCCACCAGGACGGGGCCATTACAAAGAAGGCCCTCTTCCTGGTAGATGTGAGGCAAATAACCCAGGGAGCCTGGTACCACAAGCAGGTTTCAGCTTGAAGGATGCAAATTTCAGGGGAGGGACACATCAGAAGAGGTGGGTTGCCAGGTATGATGGCCCCAGACCATTTTAAAGCTCTTTGTTTTCTCTTTAATTGCTGGAAGTTGATATGTTTGTTCATTGTGATTATAGCAGTATGAATATTTGAGAATACTTTTTATTGCATATGTATTTGAGATTTTATTATGATGTAAGCCATTTAGGGACTATTCTATGCCTAAAGTATGTAAGTAGTTCAATCGAAATAAATAAAAGAATAACTCGCTAGAACTGGACTTATCCCAGCTGGGCCAATACTATTAAATGCCCAATAATGTAATAATCATAATTTTCCTTCCTCTCTGAAAAAAGAACCTTACAGAGAAAAGAAGGCAGCTATCCCAAATAAATTATGCATGTTAATCAGAAAAAAGGTCCTAATTTGCACAATTCATTCTAGTGGTAGAGAAACAAGTCTGGGAATTTTCTTAGTGCAGTATCTTGCTAGATAGAACTTGCACTGTTTAAAGGTCCATTTTCATATACAAATGTAGCGTTTGATGCCAACAAACAAAACCAAACTTACAGTAGTCATTGCGTAAACCACTGATGTGAAACCTCATTTCTGGCTCCAGGGGCAGAGGTTTTTCTGTGCCTGCTGAATTGCTGTCAGCATCATGTTCAGTCTTGGTTTCATCCTTGCAACCTGAAAGTTTTGATTTAGAGGGGAAAAGTTCATTTGCTCAGACTGCATAATAAGCTATCATATACTTTTAAAATGCATATTTACAATCCCCAGAAAGGTCAAAGGGAAGTCCATGTTTAAAGAACAGGCCAAGTTCATAACCACACCTGAAATGAGGAAAATACAAATGACTAATCATTCTGATCCATTGCCCATCCCTTCTAAAATTCCTCTTCAGAGCCCAGGGCTGTCCTATTCAGTAGAATGGAGGAAGGGAGGTCTACGCACACAGGCCGGGGGGACTTCTGCTGTGGCATTCCATTAGGTCTTTGAGAAGCTGTTTCTGGTGGTGGTGGTGGTGGTGGTGGTGGTGGAGGAGGAGGAGGAGGAGGAGTTGATTTTATACCCAGCTCTTCACTCCCCAATGGAGTCTCGGAGCAGCTTACAATTGCTTCCCTTCCTCTCCCCACAACAGACACTCTGTGAGGTAGGCATGGCTGAGAGAGTTCTGAGACAGCTGTGACTGACCCAAGCTGGCTTCATGTAGAGTAGCAGGGAAGCAAACCTGGTTCTCCAGATTAGAGTCTGCAGCTCTTAACCACTACACCAAGCTGGCAAAAAGTACAAAAAGCCTCTGTTACATGTTCTTTACATGTTACTTGTTCTTTATACAAGAAGATGCGCCTGTATGCATCCCAAGCAAAAAGGGATGTATGCATTTGAATGTGGGAACCACCGTGAGAAGCCCCTGAAATCATCACAGAATTATTCTTTTCAGCATGAAAACCAATGGCCATAAGACAGGTGCCTGACTTCTAAGCATCAAGTCTTGTTTTTTGAGGAAAGAAATAACATGTCATCCTGAAAAATAATCAGTGTTTGTGAAAGACAGAACATTAGAGCAGTAAGCACCAAGATTTACAGGCAGTAGTAAACCTACCAGCATTCCTGACTGAGGCCTCAGTCGTTTCTATTTTTAAAAAAATTGAAGACAAGAAACAAAGGAACATCTTGCACAAGAAAAATTAACCCCCAGAGAAGTCCAGATTGTTGGATTATTATTGGATTATTGTAAACAAGGTGTATGGATATGGATGCCAAATGTCCTTGACAGTAGGGACAGCTCCTCAGTTTCCCAAGAAGGCAGTTGTTAGGCCTTTACTGAAAAGAAAAGGGAAAAAACCCTCTGGATCCAGCTAAGTTGAATAACTATAGACCAGAACCAAATGTGCCCTTTTTGAGCAAAGGGTTAGAGAATACATTGGCCGTACAGTGAGAAAATTTTTTAACTTGATCCCTTTCACACAAGCGTTTGATGCTGCCTTATGCTGAGTCGGGTCATTGGTCTATCAACATGAGAATTGTCTACTCTGACTGGCAGCAGCTGTCCAGGGTTCAGCATAGAGGTCTTTCACATCACCTGTGCCAGATTGAATCTGGGTCCTTCTTCATGGAAAGGGGGTGCTTTACCACTGAGCCACAGCACCTTTCAGTCTGGCTTCTGCCCAGGTCACGGCGACGGAAACAGCTTTGATAACTCTAGTGGATGATCCTGCAAGGTTCTGTCTCCTATATTCTTTAACATGCACATTAGACTGCTGGGAGAGACCATTGAGTAATTTGGGGTGAGTTGTCATCAATATGCAGGTGACATTCAACTCTCTCTCTCTCCCTTCCATCAAAATCCAGGAACTGCTTGGTGGATGTAAGGGACAGGATCAGAGTGAACAAATGGTAAATAAACTGAAATAAAACATTGGTGTGGTGGGTTGAGCATCAAGTTAATCCAGAAATAGGGGTTCAACGTGTATTGGATGGTCTGTACACCCTTTGAAGGAACAAGCTTGCCATTTTTGTGTACTCTTGGTGCCTCATTGACCCTGGATAAGGTGACAGGGGTAACCAGGAGTGTATTTTTCCCAAGTCAGGTTGGCTCAGCAGCTGTGGCCTTTTCTGCAAAAGGCAAACTTAGTGCCACAGTCCCACTTGCTTTCCAAGTTGGACTACTGTACTTGGTGTACATGGGGCTGCTTTTGAAGATGGTTTGGAAGCTTCACTCGGCTCAGAATAGGGCAGCCAGGGTGCTCAAATAGACTGGCCACAACAAGCCAATTATACCAGTTGCTATGGTGTTTTTGCTACTCAGTGCAGTGCTGGTTTTCACTTTTAAGGCACTCCCTAAATGGTTTAAGGTTCAATTCAGATACTTAGTGTGCTGCCTCTTGTTCTTGGGTCAGCCAAGGAAACTTTATAGCGGGAGCCCCTTTTCACGGAAACCAGTTGGTGGGATTTTTTAATGGATTTCAATATTGTGAGTTTTACTGTGAATATGTACTTTTAAATGTAAGCGCAAGGTATATCTATTGCAATAAAAAAATAAATGGATTGGATTATTATGCAAAAAAAAGTGCGAACAGATTGCAGAGCAGAGGCTGTGTGAAGGAAGCAGCCTGGGTTGTGAAGCCACAAGAGTGAGATTTTATCTGTCAAGATGAAAATCTATGAATCATTTGACCATCCGTTGCTTATCAAAGAGTACACCCCACATCTATCCATTCAGAATCAGCCACCTGCCAGTGTGCAAACAAACTGCAAAAGCCACCAAGAAGATAATTCATGAAAGCTGCTGCGGTTACTGCTCCAGCATCAGAACTGTTTTGGAAGTACCGTAGTACTGGTCCCATACCTGATATTTATTTATCTACTTGCTGCATTAATAGTCTGCCTCTCTAAAATAAATACTCAAGACAAAAAACAGATTAAAACAGATAAACGTAGAAAGATTAGAAAGATCATCAGAAAAGGAACAGCAGTTACAAAAATAAAAGTTTGTCTTCCTGCTGTAGACCTTGAACTACACACACACACACACACACACGTTGCTCCTGTCCCCTGTCCCCCAGGAGGAACATTTCAGACCTGAGAACATCCCATTCCACTCATGAAGATTCCTTCTGTCAGCAAACATCCCATCAGCGTGGAAGCCAAGCCATTAAAAGAATGGCGTTGCTCTTCTGCACTTTGCTTAGTTGAGAGTTAAATGATTTCTCTTGTCATTGTATGTACACCAAAGCTTAATTTTTAATGCAAACTCAGAGCTCAGGTTTTGAGACCACAGAATTTTAAATGACAGTAAACTTTCAGCTGTCTTCCCTTCACTTTGTACAAATCTATTAAAAAAATAAAAGCCAGGAATTTTTGTCCCGTTTCACATTTTCACAGGCTATAAAGTGTCTGAATGTTTGCTTCTTGTTTCGACTGGTTCAATATCTTGTAGTCTCATGAGGTTTCTTACTGATCTCTGGAACCTCAAAACCACAAGAGACACTTGAAAAGTTCCACCACTTAACAGATGCAGCTGTTGGTTTAAGTTCCCATCAAAGAGCCCCCTAAATGCAGAAGCCCCAGGAAATGGCTTCCCACATCACACCCACCCTTCACATCTTTGATTAACACAGTCTATGAAGATAATATCATGACTAACTGGGGGGAAAAGGCCATATGACCAAGGAACAACAAGCAGAACAGTCAGTCTTGAAGTGGCTAATTGGGAAAAATAGGCCTAACATACTCTCTCAGTCTTTTGGAACTAGCTTCACATTTCTTTGGATCCTACCCTGTCCAGTGTATTGCACTGAGTGTAACATGTATGACTATCCGTCAACTGGACGGAAGTCATGGGGGTGTGCTCGGTGCAAGGAGCTCCTGGTTCTCAGGGAACAAGTTCACACCCTCAAGGCCAAGGTGGCCGGCCTGCAGAAGCAGAGACAATCAGTTAGGCACATGGATAAGACCCTTGGGGACTTGTTACATGTGTCCCACTCTGAGAATGGCAGCCCCACCACTGTCAGGGAGCATGAGGTTCAAGGGCAAACAGAGCATGGTGCTGATGAAAAGGGGAATGTTACCTCAGAAGGGACCGCTTCTACAGTTGGTGAGCAGGTATCCTTTCACACCAAGAAATCATCCCTGGGTGGACAGGGAGGGAAGGGGTCTCTTGGTAGTAGGTGATTCGATCCTTAGGCAGGTAGATAGATGGGTTGCGAACCCGCGTACTGACAGTGCAGTGACTTGCCTGCCTGATGCGAAGGTAGCAGACGTTACACGTAGTCTAGATAGGCTGGTAGACAGTGCTTGGGAGGAGCCAGTGGTCATGGTACACATGGGGAAATGTAGTCATGTGGTCTTGGAGGAAAAATTTAGGCTGCTAGGCAGGAGAGTCAAAGTCAGGACCTCCAAGGTAGTCTTCTCAGAAGTTCTGCCAGTTCCACGTGTAGGGCCAGCTGGGCAGGCACAAATTAGGAGTCTCAATGTGTGGATGAGATGATGGAGTAGGGAGGAAGGGTTTAAGTTTATTAGGCACTGGGATGCTTTTTGGAATAAGAGGGAGCTGTACAAAAGAAGACAGCTTCCACTTTTCCCGAGAAGGAACCAGGGTGCTGGAGCTTAAAATCAAAAAGGAGGCAGAGCAGTTTTTAAACTAAGTCTTGGGGGAAAGCTGACAGGAGATGAAATGTCTCTGGTTCGGGATGGCTCATCTCTAAGAGATGAAGGGGTAACTGTTACTGTTCTAGAGGGAAATGGATTAGGACTGGCCACAGAGAGGGTGACAAACAATATTGACTGCATGACAATGTCTAGATGCCACATGAGAAAGGTTGTAGGCCTAATGTGTCTGGGAAATTATAGATGTTTACATACAAATGCTAGAAATGTCTGAAATAAAATGGGGGAGCTGGAATGCTTCGTGTCAAAGGAGAACATAGACATTGTAGGCGTTTCAGAAACTTGGTGGGATGAGATAATCAGTGGGATACAATGATTCCTGGATATAAATTATATCGGAAGGATAGGGAGGGAAGGTTCAGAGGAGGAGTGGCTCTTTATGTCAGAGAGGGCATACAGTCCAGTAAGACTGAGAATATAAGAGAAATAGATTCCCTTACAGAAACGCTATGCTTGAAAATAGTGTGCCCAAACAGAAGCTTAACTCTTATCACCCACCAGATCAAAGGCTAGAGGATGATTTAAAAACAGCAGAAGAATGAAGGAAAGCAGGTAAATGAAATAATTGTGTTGTAATAGGTGATTTCTTTCTACCCACACATTGATTGGGTTGATATGTGTTACAGTCATAAGAAAGAGATTGGGGTGGAATCTGCATTGGCATTTTCCACTGCTTCGGCTACACTTTCGCTCCGTCTCCAAAAAAGATGTCCACATCTCTTTAGGTTTCGCTCTCCTACTGCACTGTTATAGTTTCTGCTGTCTGCATTATTTTGTTGCCCTATGGTTTCGGCTCCGTCATGATTGTGGCTTCTCTCCGGCTCAAATGGATGTGCTTAAAAGCACTCTAAGCCCCCCCCCCCAAGTGCTAATCGGAGGCTTATCTGCTCTGTTTACCTTCTGACAGCACATAGAGGAATGTAAGAAACTTTTCCCTTGCTTGACAAGCTAAGAGTGAATGATTTTATTTTGTTTTGTGATTTTTATATTGCCTGAAAAGTTAGAGAAAGATCCCTTCTACATACATACATACATACATTCTGCAAACTAAACACCCAGTCTTTACAGGTTTTTTGTCCATTTTTGCTTTATTGTTTAAACCAAAAGCTGGGCAAAACTGAAAGCTGAGAAAATCCTTCTCTTTGAATGTAAAGAGAAGTTTATGGCTTGTTGGCTTGTTGCCTTAAGTAATTTATTGCCTTGTGTAAAGCTAATGGGTGCCTGCAAACGCCTGGCGGGCGTGCTAGAGAAGAGGGAGGAGAACAACAACATTCCCAGCCAGCAAGCAGAAAAAAATAGCAGATTTGTTGGTACCACTTTGAAAAAAGCATCACACCAGTATAAAGAAAGACGGCATCAAGACCGCTTTAAAAATGAAATGCAGAGTCTAGATATTCTCACTGACTGCCATGGAGCAGATGGTCAGTGAACCTACCAAGACCTGCTGAGAGATGTAAATGTAATGACACCAGTTGGAAACAGTGACCATAATGCTATTAATTTAACATTTATGTAAATAGGGAACTGTCCAAAAAGACCAACACAACCACATTTCACTTTAGAAGGGGTAACTTCTCTCAGTTTGTATGTTTGGTATAGTGATTAAGTGCGCGGACTCTAATCTGGGAGAACCGGCTTTGATTCCCCACTCCTCCACTTGTACCTGCTGGGTGACCTTGGGTAAGCCATAGTTCTAGCACAGCTGTTCTTGAAAAAGAGCAGTTTCTGTCAGAGCTCTCTCAGCCCCACCTACCTCAAAGGGTGTCTGTTGTAGGGAGGGGAAGGATTTTGTAAGCCGCTCTGAGGCTCCCTTGGGTAGTGAATGGCGGGGTATAAATCCAATCTCCTGTTCTTCTTCTTCTTCTTCTTCAAATGAGGGGGATTGTGAAGAAGAAACTGAAAGGAAAGGTAAGGGGGTTAAATCAGGAAGCTTGGAGACTATATAAAACCACAATACTGGAAGCTCAGATAAAATGTAAAACACAGGTTAGGAAAGATATTTTAAAAGGCCTGCATGGTTAACAAACTACGGCCCCGGTCACACGGACCGGATATCGTGGGGGGGAGGCGTGGCTAATTGCCCCGGCGCAGTTTGATCTGCAATTACACGATACGAGTCGCCGCTTCTTTGCCGCGCTGCAGGATCGTCGTATGATCACCACCCTCGTTTACCCGCCAGCGCCGTGGGAAGGACCCGTGGTGTGCCGCCGGTGCGTCGGATCGCGTAATCACGGATTAAACTGCGCCAGGGCAATTAACCACGCCTCCCCTCCCCCCCCGTGACCCAAGTGACCAGGGCCAGGTACTAGTTTTTAACTCCGCATCTTCAGCGGGAAGCCTCGGGTTTGCCACAGGAGCTCTACGCTTCCCAGATGCTGTGGTGTGATCGCACCCGGAAAATCCACCTATCTTCCATCTCTGTAGCGTGGCTAATGCTCCATGTGACCACAGCCAAAGTAATGGAAACAGTAAAAGATAAGAAGGATACCTTTAAGTGGTGGAAGGCTAGCCCAAATGAGGTAAATAAAACGGAGCACAGGTTTTCGCAAATAAAATGCAAGTCGGTGATCAGACAGGCAAAAATATATTGCAAAAAACATAAAGACTAATAATTTTAAAAGGTTCCTGCTATATTAGTAGCAATAAACCAGTCAGGCAGGCAGTGGGATCCTTGGATGACCAAGGGGTAAAAGGATTACTAAAGGATGATAGGGAAATGGCAGAGAAGCTGAATGCATTTTTTGCCGCTGTCTTCACTGTGAAAGATGGGAGGTGCTTGCCCACTCCAGAACTGCTGATTTCAGGAGGGGTTTTGAAAGATCTGATTCTGATGGAGGTGACAAGATGGACAAATTAAAAACTGACAAAACATCAGGCCCAGATGGCATACATCCAAGAGTTCTGAAAGAACTCAAATGTGAATTCGGGGATATCCTGACAAGAATATTCAATCTATCACTAAAATCTGTCTCCATTCCCAAGGACTGGAAGGTAGGTAATGTAACCACCATCTTTAAAAGAGGTTCCAGAGGTGATCCAAGAAGTTACAGGCCGGTCAGTCTAACACTGCTACCTGGTAAGTTGGTGGAATCCATTATTAAAGATAGAATTAGTAGGCACATTGATGAACAAAAGCTATTGAGAAAGAATCACCATGTATTCTGTAAGGGAAGATCTTGTCTCACTAACTGTTAAGAGTTCTTTGAGGGGCTAAATTTTTTGGAGTCCTGGCGGTGTGTAGTGCTTGCCGTTGCTGCTCTAGTCTAGTCTGTAACTTGGATTCTTGCTGCTGCTTGCAGTTCTGCTTGGCTTCTGTGGTTTGACATTGGTTCTGCTGGACTTGCAACTGTGTTCCTTGCTTAAGTTGGTTTGGCTTGAATTCTCAGGTTTGCCATTGGTTACGCTTAGCTTGCCACAATGATCCGTGTTTCTGCTAGGATTCTGTGGCTTCACATTGGTTCTATTGATTTTGTTTGCATTCGGAGGCTTTTGGCCAGTGGTTGCTCCTATGTGGTTGACTCTTATAGGCTTCTTTGCCCTAGAGGAAAGCATGGATTCCCCCCCACACACACAGGGAACAATGCAGACAAATAGGATGGCTGGTGGTACCATTTTCAGGGGCTCATAGAACTGGTCCCCTTGATCCAATTTATTTAAAACTTTGGGGGATCTTTAATGGACAGGCAGAACTAAGTTCCTTACAAGGATTGTGCAGTTCTCTTGAAAAACAGTGACTAGAGCACTCTGGAAAGCGTCCCCCCATAGGGAATAATGGTCCCCAAAAAATCAGAATTCAAAAAATAAACATACTGATATTTTTTCAAGCGCACATCACTAACCATACCTTTCCAAAGGCACTTAGGTTTCTCACAAATCCTTAAGCCCTCTTTTTCTGAGAAGACATGCCTGTTCTCTTTGGCAATCGCCTGTTGGAGACATTGCTGTAAGAGATATGAATATATTACTTGGGGGGATACAGGCAATGTTCCTTCTAAGCTGTGGAGTCTTGTGAGCAGAAATCCTACTTTGTGAGCTACTGGCATGAAAGCTGTGAGCCAGCGATTTGGCCGCTGCATCATTTAGTTTGCTCTGGAGCCATCCTTCCTGAGCGAAGACAAAAATGTGTGAGCCGGAGGCTAAAAAACTGTGAGCTGGCTCACACTAACTCAGCTTAGAGGGAACACTGGATACAGGTGTTTTTTTTTTCTGCAGCCCCATTCCCCATGTAGTTAGGGTTGCTTCCATAGACAGGACTTTTCCAGATGTTGTAGTTTAAGGAGTGACTGTCATGCTGATTCAGAGCCAATGTGAGCCCACAGAAAGGAATTCAGCTGAGGAAAAGATGAAAATCTAGTTGCCTCTGGTTCACATGGACAAATGGCAAAGGTGGTGGAAGGTTGTTTTGTTGTTGTTTTGCCACGAAGCTACAGCTGACTTATGGGGACTCCATAGGATTTTCAAGATAAGAGAAGGTCTGAGGTGGTTTGCCACTGCCTGCCTCTGTATCACACCCTGGTATTCCTTGGAGGTCTCCCTTCCAAATACTAGCTAGGGCCGACCCCTCTTACCTTCCGAGATCTGATGAGATTGGGCTAGTCTGGGCTGTCCAGGTCAGAGCATGAAAGGTTATGCTGCACCTTAATAATAATGTTATCTTGCAACTCATACAATAAGAAATATCTCTTTAGAGATGAAACAGAGGATTCTTTCTTGATGTTGCTTCTAGCAGCAGGATCTAAAAAAACCCTAATTCTTCTTGGAGGAGAAACTGGGGATCCATGCCAGCTTGGTATACTGGTTAAGAGTGGCGGACTGTGATTTGGAGAACCAGGTTTAATTCCCCACTCCTCCACATGAAGCCAGTTGGGTGACCTTGGGTCAGTCACAGTTCTCTCAGAGGCCTCTCAGCCCACCTACCTCATAGGGTGTCTGTTGTGGGGAGAGGAAGGGGAGGCGCTCTGAGACTTCTTCAGGTAGTGAAGAGAGGGGTATAAAACCAACTTTTCTTCTTCTTATCTGAAAGGGAGCTTAATTCTCACTGGAATGTTTTATTACATACCTGTTTCTTTGTTTCACTTCCTTCATGCACATGAGTGATATTAGTAAATATAACAGGTTCACCAACAGTGGTTTCAGTAAACCGCTTAGAAGACACTGGAAGACAGATATATATTTAATTGGCAAATACCCTCTTGAAAAAGCTAATGTTGTTTGATTTCTGCTTGCAAAGGCACAACCCTACACATGTTCCCTTAGATGTTTAGTCCCATTGGCCTTTTATTAAATTAGCTTTCAAGGAAAAGGAAAACCCAAATTCAGAGGCCGAGTATTGTAAGCACAGAGACAGGCTTTTCAACTGTTACCTATTAAAAAAGGCTTGCGATTACCTGCCATGCCTTCTAACCAGCACCGAAACCTCAATACATTCCATATTTTCCACCTGAGATACTTTGCCAAACACCTGGCAGCTCATCACCCAAGATGGTGACTGCCCCTCTAAAAGCTCTCAGGAAGTGAGGGAGGACACAATAGTAGTACCTCCCACCTCATTGTTCCACCAATCTCCTTCCCCTACCTCTTGCCTAGGAAATCCTACAGGAGTCATTATAAGTCTTATAATGTACTGGGTTCAGACGCATAGCAAGTGATCAGCTCATATTTATTAGTGAAGTTCAGCTCAACTAAAGACAAACTAGCCAGGTTCAAACCCTGCTTTTATCCGTGCAGCACACAACACCCAACACACACTCCCGTGATTGGCTATTTACAGTATTAGAGTCCATCACAGGACAGCTTTAGGATCCGGGCAAACCTATTGGTCCCCACTAGGATCCGGGTCGGCTATTGTTCGAAATCCTGGAGGTGCGCTAAACCGCATGGCTTCCTTAGCACTACAGGGGAGCGGTGGCACAGAGGATTTATCCTCTGGTTATAATAGTAACATCTGAGCTGAACAGGCTTGCTGTCAGTTCTAGCCCCGTGCTGGTGTGAGCTACCAGTCTTGTCCCCAGCTCGCTGTCTACCCAGCGGTTCGAAAGCTTCGGCAAGTAGATAAAATGGGTACCATTCCTTAGAGAGAGAGTGGGCACACACCCCTCATGGGGTGGAGCGGTATTAGCCGACGGACGGAAGTCCAGCTCGCAAGATTGGAGTAGCCTAGAGAGATCTCCTCAGCATGAAGAAAGCCTGTAATGGGCCATTCCGGCCAGGCGGTGGCAGTGCGGTGCTACAACTCGAAGGAGTCGGGAGAAAAGCTGACACCATCAAACCAGGCCGAGGAATGCTGACCGGATCACGTCTCATCTTCGACTGAACGAAAAAAACCTCGTCGGCTGCGAATGTGTGTGATTTAAGATGTATATATGTTGTCCTCCCTTACCCCACAAATCATTGTTAGTCCCTCGTAAAAATGAGTAACTGTTAAATCGCTCAGAGTCAGCAAGCTCTGCAGGATTGAGCGATCAATAAATTGAAAGATTATTATTTTATTATTATTATTTATGTCCAGACATGTCCGTATCAATACATAACAAGTCTGCCGCAACTTGATGGCAGAAATGAAATCAATAAATACTATCCTTATAATGGCTTCGTAGTACAAACCTGAATTTGGAGTAAAAAAACCTCTGTTCCACCCACATTTCCTACAATGGGGTCTACATATATTCCTTGATTTGTTTTTTGCTTTCCTATATTGCTGTTGTGAAACTGTCTGTTTCGCTAATTTTTCATACCCACAGAGCAGGTTTCCCAACATTTTCTTTGCCCCGGCCCCCTCCAGCTACCATTCCCCCTCCCTGCACCACTGGAAGACTTTTTAGGGCTTTAAAAAAAAATATTAGATCTCTTGCCAGCATCTGCCAGTTCTTCTGAATTCCCAGCTTTCATTTTTAAAGAAGTATCTAGGCTTTTTGTAGAGATACAAGGGGTGCTCCTTTTTGTGAAGGAGGTGCAGATTTAAAAGAAGAAGAAACCACCCCAAATAAACAATCTGGTGATGTAGGGGGAAAGGGCGGGGGGGGGGGGAGCTGAGGCAAGGAAGGAGGCACAGACGTGGGCAAGAGCTTCAAAAAAGAGTACCTTCCCATCCACATGGCATGCAAAAGCTCTTTAACTGTGATCTTTCCAAAAAGATCAGTTCAGATTAGATTGAGAAAGATTGCCGCAAAACAGGAGAAACCCCAGTAAATGGACAATTAGGGTGCATCCTGTGGATGTGAAAAATCAAACCATGGCAGCTTGGATGCCAAACTGGAGCAAAAACCCCATGTCAAAGCAACTGTTATTAAACTCAACTGAAGTGAGGAGGAGGAGGAGGAGGAGGCGGAGGAGA
>NW_015173699.1:569781-574658 GCF_001447785.1 Gekko japonicus | reverse complement strand
AGAAGAAGAAGAAGAAGAAGAAGAAGAAGAAGAAGAAGAAGAAGAAGAAGAAGAAGAAGAAGAAGAAGAAGAAGAAGAAGAAGAAGAAGAAGAAGAAGAAGAAGGGATTTTTTGACATTTGTTAATTTTGAGCTAACAGGTGGTGATTAGTTATTCACTTGGGATCCACCAGCCACCATTGTTCACTGACCTCGAATTGTTGTGATCTTCCCAAATGACTCTGTAAAATCAGATCGGTCCTCTAAGCTAGAGAATTCGGCTGGACCTCCTTCTGCGAAACGTTGCTCCACCTGGTTTCTGGTGCACCTCTGCTGCCACCTTGTGGCAATTGGGCTACTAGCAACAGGAATTTGGGATGCCAGTTTCTTCACAATGCAACTTTTAAATTGTGAATATGAGGTCTTGCCTGGTGTCTGTTTTAAGAAAAAAATAAATAAATACATTGCTGTTGTGGTATTTAAAACTTTAAAGATTCTTATATTCTTAAAACACACTACAAACTACTGGTGGAAGCAAATATGTTTCTAACAAAAACTTCATTGGCAAGCCCTGTTTCAAACGTAACATGAAACTACTATGGCTAGATAGTGGAATGAGAATTCAGCCACTTCCACAAAGAGGTTACTGAAAGATCTTGGGCTTGTTATTCCTTCTCATCCTAACCCATGAGCACATGAAGCTGCCCCATAACTGAGCCAGACCCTTAGTCTATGAAGGTCCATACTGTCTTCTTAGAGCAGGGGTGTCGAACTCATTTGTTATGAGGGCCGGATCTGACATAAATGAGACCTTGTCGGGCCGGGCCACGTGTGTCATAAAATGTAGCCGAGATATAAACTTTATAAAGGACACAAACACAAAGGGGTGTTTTTTTACTGAAAATAAAAACATGCTTAAAACATTAGCACTCTTGCAATATTTTGTTTATTTAACAGGGTCTGATAACTGACACCTCTTGCTCTGAATTACTGCACCAATTTGTCTGTGCTGTTGCAATCCTGAGTATGCTGTTCAGGTGTGTATCTGTAAGCTGCAAACCTACGATGATGCAGCAGCAGCAGAACTGGAAGCAGAAGCAGAAGACAGCCAGTTCCACTGCGGGCCTGAGAGAAGCCCTCCGGGGGCCTGATCCGGCCCCCAGACCGCATGTTTGACACCCCTGACTTAGAGTGAGAGCAGCTCTCCAGGTTCTCAAGCACAGGTCTTTCACATCACCTGTTCCCTGATTCTTCTAACTAGAGATACCAGGGATTGAACCTGAAACCTTCTACATGCAAAACAGGCACTCTGCCACTGAGCCACGATGCCTCATTTCCCCTCTCCTCTTTCTCATAGGGTGGTTTGTTGTGAGGATAAGATGGAGGAGAACGATGTCATAACAAACTTGGGGCCCCACTGGGCGGTGGGGGGGAAGCAGGGAATAAATATCTAAATATCCAGAGTGTATAACTATTGCTGTATGGATTTGAACTGTAGCGTTCCCTAACAATGGACAACCAGATCCATCATGAATGTGAATCATCTTAAATGTTTTCTCAAGTGGTTAAGACGCTGAACTGCAGGCTGTGGAAGGTCAGTAGTTCAGCAGTTCGAGACCCGGGTGCCGCAAGACGGGGTGAGCTCCTGTCTCTAGTTCCAGCTCCTGCCAACCTAGCAGTTCGAAAGCAAGAAATTGCAAGTAGATAAATAGGGACCACTTCGGTGTGAAGGTAACAGCGTTCCGTGCGCCTTGGTGTTTAGTCATGCCGGCCACATGACCACGGAAACGTCTTCGGACAGCGCTGGCTCTTCGGCTTTGAAACGGAAATGAGCACCGCAACCCTAGAGTCGGACTCGACTGGCTTTCGAGCAAGGGAACCTTTACCTTTACCTTTTAGTGAGTTCAGTGAGTTCAGAAGCTAGTGCAGCACAGACTACATGAAACACGCAGCGAGTCAGAAGGGCCCATCATGTGAAAACGGGGGGTATTAAAAATACACAAAAGTGTTGCTGTTTTTATATATGAAATGATGAAGGATCTCTGATGGCTTAGTGTTTGCTACATAAACATCTTGTCCATAATGCTTACTCTCCTTTGTTAAGTCGCTCGCTTACCAAAGTAGTCGGAGAGTGATTCAGCAAGGATTCAGCTTTATTCATCAACTCAAACACAACTCCAACCCGGAACAACATCTGATAGCCAGAACAGCTTTAGCATTGAAGCTGTTCTTCTTTTAAACTCTCCCGGCTAATATAGCCACGCCCTATTTTACAATAAGAAGAAGAAGAAGAAGAAGAGAAGAAGAGATTGGATTTATACCCCGCCCTTCACTACCCAAAGGTGTCTCAGAGCGGGTTACAAACTCCTTTCCCTTCCCCTCCCCACAACAGACACCCTGTGAGGTGGGTGGGGCTGAGAGAACTCTGACACAAACTGCTCTTTTTCAAGGACAGCTGTGCCAGAGGTTGTGACTGACCCAAGGTCACATCAGCAGGTGCAAGTGGAGGAGTGGGGAATCAAACCCGGTCCTCCCAGATTAGAGTCCGCGCACTTAACCACTACACCAAACTGGATCTCTATGAGGTTGCACGGATAAGGTCCAATCACAATTGTTCCCTCTCATGGAACTGGATGTTGGTGATTGGTCGGCTCTTCCTGGGCTACCAATAGTAATTGAGGGATTAGGATCCTAACCCAGGACGAAGCTTCACATGGTGTTTCTGTTATGTATTCAGATGGACCTGAACGCACTAACTGTATGGAACTGATGTATGTGAACCAGCTCATTGCCATCTCATGTAAAGCTTCGGCCTGGGCTAGGATCCTAATGTAACCAATAGGAGCACTAGCCCAGGATGTGTCTTCCAATCACATTACAGAGCGGGAGCGATTGTGATTGGTCATTATCTACTCAACCTGATAGGTTGATATTTGTACAGTGGGCGTGGCTATATTAGCCGGGAATGTTTAAATACAGAGCAGCTGCTGTGTTAAAGCTGTTCTGGCTGATTGATGTTGATCCGTGTTGGAAGTGAGTTCGAGTTGAAGAATAAAAGCCGCATTCTTGCTGAATCACTCTCCGACTCTTTGTTAAGTGGGCAACTTAACAGTTTCAATCACTGCGTTTTCATACGGACTTTGTCACATTGAATACACCACCACATCCTTCCTCTGCCCTCTTGCTGCAATGAGCTGTGGCTATTTCAAGTCAAGTTCTTACAGAGGTAGTAAACCTGTACCTAGGCTGTATCCAGGGTCGCCTACCGCCAGGTGGGCCGGGAGTTCTCCCAAAATTACGACTGATCTCTGGACTACAGAGATCATGTACTCTGGAGAAAATGGCAGCTTTGGTGGGTGGACCCTATGGCATCCCATACCCAAGTTCCATCCTCTACCACAACTTCACCCTCCACAATCTCCGCCCCCAAATTCCCAGGAACCTCCCAAGCTGGAGTTGGCAACCTTAGCTGTATTATTTCAAACAACAATGAGGGTTCTAGGATTGCCATCTCTGGGGTGGGAAATCCCTGGAGATTTGGGGGTGGGGTCTAAGGGGGTGAGGTTGGGGAAAGGGAGGGACCTCAATGGGGTCTAATGCCCCAGAGCCCACCCTCCAAAGCAGACATTTCCTCCAGGGGAACTGATCTCTGTAGTCTGGGGATCAGTTGTAATTCCAAGAGCGCACCTGAAGGCTGGCAACCCTCTACGGGTCATATAATTGTAAATCCCTTCATCCAAAAAAAAAATGTCTTGCACACAGAAGACTATATAGGGGGGAGAAACCCTGACAGTTTTTTTTTTTAAAGATGAGCGAATTGTGTTTGGTATGAGAAAGCATTCAGTCGTATATTCCCCTCTGAGCTCCTTGGAGGCAAGGGTTGCCAGCGTCCAGATGTGTAATGTATTCAGCCTGACATGCCCGGACTTGCCCGGGCTGGCCAGGCACAATTCCTCTGTAGCAGACAAAGGATCCAAAGGATCCTAGCCGGCCCAATCAAAAGGGCTAGCTTCCCAGCCGGGAGACCAATGGTCGCCCGGTTACTGTAAATAGCCTATCGGGAGTAGGGGGTGTGTTTAGGTGTGCTTGGTGGCGGGTTTTCTGAATGCATATAAACCGGCCTGCGAGCCGGTCAGTTGTCTTTGTCCTGAACTAAATAAAGGTATGCTTAGCTGAAATCACTCATCCGTCTGCATACTTTTCACTGGCGACGAAGGTGGGATTCACGACCCCATGAACAAAGACCCGGACGCCAACACGAGCACCGCACCGAGCACCGACGCCGAAACCTCCGGGAACCGCGCCACTTCGCATCCCAGCTCTCCGGCAACCGCCCATCACCCCGCTCCTGGCTCCGCTCCGCACCCTGCTGACCCCGAGAGCAGCAGCGCCCTTCTCAACGCTCCAGTCGCCGCCGCCATCCCAGGGGACACCCAACCACATGGCTGCAGCACAATGGCGACCCCTCCGAGCAACATCTCCGCTTTTGATATCGGCCGCCCCACCGAATGGGAGGCCTGGCTCGAGATCCTGACGAGCTACTTCAACTGCCACAAAATTACGGACAATGGAACGAAGAAGGACCATTTCCTCCAGTTGTGCGGCATGGGCCTACTCCTGAAGGACCTCATCACCCCAAAGAAGACCGCAGAGGAGCCCTACACGGTGCTGATCAAGGCGTTGACGGATCACCTGGCACCCAAACCCACTAAATTCGCGGAGCGGATGGAATTCTGCGTGAGGGTACAGGGACCCGACGAGTCCACCTACGATTTCCTGGCGGGACTCTGGCGAGCGGCCACAAACTGTGAGTTCCAGAGTCTATCGGACACCCTGCTGACCCAATTCCTGGTGGGCCTGCGAGAGCCCAAACTCCAGCGGAAACTGGTCAGTAAGAAC
>NW_015173699.1:551266-568318 GCF_001447785.1 Gekko japonicus | reverse complement strand
TGCAGGCGTTTCTAGGCCTAGTGAACTTTTATCACTCCTTTTTGCCCCTCAAAGCGGCCGTGGCGGAACCGCTCCATCGCCTCCTCGACAAGTCGGTGCCATGGATCTGGGTTAGAAGCCATCACGCACGCTCCAGCCCCAAAGTCCAAAACGGAGCTACAGGCGTTCCTAGGCCTAGTGAACTTCTACCACTCCTTTTTGCTCCTCAAGGCAGCCGTCGCAGAACCGCTCCATCGCCTCCTTGACAAGTCGGTGCCATGGATCTGGGGGCCACAGCACGCCGCGGCATTCCAGACAATAAAGGACCTGTTAGTTTCCAACGCGGTCCTCGCTCATTTCGACGAGGCCCTTCCCGTGGTGCTGGCGTGCGACGCTTCTCCCTATGGGGTCGGGGCGGTTCTGGGGCACAGACTGCCAGACGGTCGCGAGGTTCCGGTGGCCTACTACTCGCGGACTCTATCTTCCGCCGAGTGCAACTACGCGCAAATTGACAAAGAGGCCTTGGCAATCGTGGCGGGGGGAAAAAGTTCCACCACTACCTGAACGGCCGCCCGTTCACGGTTCTGACGGACCACAAGCCACTACTGGGCCTCCTCGCACCCGACCGGCGAACCCCGCAGATGACCTCACCCAGGGTGCTCCACTGGTCTATCTTCCTGGCAGGGTAAGCGTACACCCTCGTCCATCGGCCCGGGAAGGCAATGGGCCACGCCGACGCGCTGAGCCACCTGCCCCTACCCAGGTGTGACCTTGCCCCGGCCCCCGTGATCCTGGTCACGCGCCTGGAAGCCCTCACGGAACAGCCGGTCCATGTCAAGGAGGTGGCGTGCTGCACCTCCAAGGACAAGATTCTGGGGAGGGTCTTTGACTGGGTGGTGAGGGGGTGGCCCGAGGCCAAAGGGGACCCCGACATTACTCCATTTGCAAACAGGAAACATGAACTCTCCACCCACAAGGGTTGCGTGCTGTGGGGAAGCCGGGTGGTCATCCCCTCACCCTTAAGGGAACGGGTCCTTACCGCCCTGCATGAAGCACATCCCGGGGTGGTGCGTATGAAAGCTCTGTCCAGGAGCTACGTGTGGTGGCCAGGACTGGATAAGGACATCAAAGATGTGGTCAAGCGATGTCAGCCGTGCCAAGCCTCGCGGCCGAAACCACCTCGAGCGCCAGAGAGGGCATGGGAATCCTCGCACCGTCCCTGGTCCCGTCTCCATCTGGACTTCGCGGGACCCTTCCAGGGCCAGCTGTTCTTCATCCTGGTGGACGCATACAGCAAGTGGCTGGAAGTGGTCCCGGTGCCCTCCACCTCTTCGCAGGCCGCAATCCGGGCCATGTGGAGGATCTTCAGCGCCCAAGGGATCCCAGACACGCTAGTCACCGACAATGGAACGGCGTTCACCTCCGCCGAATTCCAGGCCTTCATGAGGTACTATGGAATCCGCCACGTACGATCCGCCCCGTTCCATCCCGCCACCAACGGCCAGGCCGAGCGCATAGTGCACACGACGAAGGACGCGCTCCGCCGCCTGGACTCCACCAATTGGGACTATAAACTGGCGGCTTTCCTCTTTGGACAATGCACCACGCCACACACCGTGACAGGCCGCACCCCGGCCGAACTACTACTGGGCCGCCGCCTGGCCTCCCGAATGGATCGGTTACACCCGGATCGGGCACCCCCTGAGGCCCCGGGCACCGAAACGTACAAGGCGGCCAGGGGGTTCTTTCCCGAGGATCCGGTGTACGCACGGAACTACGGCCGGGGCCCCATTTGGATTCCAGACCAAGTCGTCCGAGTCAAGGGCCCTCGTTCGTATGAGGTCTCCAGCGAGGATGGCCAGATCCTCCACCGGCACATTGATCAGCTGTGCCGCCGCACGCTACCGCTGGACCCAGAGGATCCAGACGAGGACCCGGAGCCTTCCCCATCGGCCCCCCTTCCGGAACCAGACCCACAGCCGCCATCCCGGAGGGAACCCGAGACCCCGCGCCCCGAGGAACCAGCCAGTCCCTCCTCCACCGACCCCTCGCCGGGCCCGGTCCACTCGGCCCCAAGGGCCCCCGAGACAGAACCCATAGCCACCCCTGAACCTCGCCGCTCGACTCGCCCCAGGAAGCCACCAGCGCACCTGAAGGACTTCGTCTGTGGGTGCATAGCGAACCAAGGGGGGAGGGGTGTAATGTATTCAGCCTGACATGCCCGGACTTGCCCAGGCTGGCCAGGCACAATTCCTAGGTAGCTTCAGTCGAAAGACAAAGGATCCGAAGGATCCTAGCCGGCCCAATCAAAAGGGCTAGCTTCCCAGCCGGGAGACCAATGGTTGCCCGGTTACTGTAAATAGCCTATCGGGAGTAGGGGGTGTGTTTAGGTGTGCTTGGTGGCGGGTTTTCTGAATGCATATAAACCGGCCTGCGAGCCGGTCAGTTGTCTTTGTCCTGAACTAAATAAAGGTATGCTTAGCTGAAATCACTCATCTGTCTGCATACTTTTCAAGATGGGACCGGGGGATCCCCCAGAATTATAGCTCAACTCCACACTCCAGAGATCAGTCCCCCTGGAGAAAATGGCTAGCATCCCTACCCCCCATCCCCTGCCGCCGGTGACCACAGGGAAACCTGGTAACCTTATCGGAGTCAGGGTTCAATTAAGGTGTTGAAAGTATAGAACAGTGATGGCGAACCTTTTAGAGACCGAGTGCCTAAACTGCGACCCAAAACCCACTTATTTATCGCAAAGTGCCAACACGGCAATTTAACCTGAATACTGAGGTTTTACTTTAGAAAAAACAACTCATGCATTAACTTAAGATGATCCAATCAGAGTAAGGAAAGCAATCCCAAATGCTTTCATTTACTTAAAATTATTTGGCAGAGAATTTGACACTTTAATGATGGTCTGGGCCTGGCTGGACTGATGGCACGTGTGCCCACAGAGAGGGCTCTGAGTGCCACCACTGGCACCCGTGCCATAGGTTCGCCACCACTGGTATAGAAGTATATCAAATGGCTTGTGAGGTTTACAGTGTTAGTAGGAAAGGGGGAAAGGAAGGAACTGCCTGCTTTTCTAGTGTATTCAACAAAAAAATGAGGCTGCCTACAGTTAGTATTTATGCCAATTCAGTGTCAAAAATCTCTTGCAAAGCGGTGTCCGTATTTTCACAATCTGATATCTAGAAGTCATATTATTGCCACTAGGATGTCTGCAAAATGATAAGATGCTATAATAGCAGCTTTGTGTCCCTAGAAAACTGAGCAAAATATGGGAGTGGGAGGGAGGGAGAAGCCAGTAGATTTTAAAAATATATATTCTGGTTTGCTGTGGGTTTCAAGTTTCAGCTCCTCCTCCTCGCATTCCAGGCCTGCTGAGACTTCCCCTAAAAGTCTCCAAAATGGAGCTGCCTCTACCTCATACGGCAGCATACACTTTCAAAAGCTCCCTGCTAAAACCCCGGATTTTAATAGTTTTCCTCTCCATGGTTTTGTTCACAACCATGCTGGGCCTGCTGCAGCTGAAATTCTTAAAAGCCAAAGTCAAAGACTTTTATTCTTTCGAGGTGAAGGATATGAAGGGGAGAACCATTTCCTTGGAGAAGTACAGGGGCAAAGTAAGTAGCATCTTTTGTTTCTGAAATCCTTTAGGCCACTTGTAGCAAATCGTTCCCTTTGTGGTAGCATGATAATGTTTTATATATTGCAGGGTAAGGGGGGAGAGTTGTAAAAATACTATATTACAGACACTGAACATGGGCAATTATGCCTTTGGGGGGAGGGAAGGGGATGGGGCCTCACAAGTTTCAAAAGCAAAATAATCACTTCGTAACCTTTGCTGATGTAAACTGGAAAACTCTTGACAAAATAGTTGCTGGGCAGCAGGGCATCTGTGAGCTCCCAAAGCTGGGGATAACCAAGGGTGGACTGCTATTAGTGAGACTGCTAGACCTTTGGCCTGATCCAGCAACCAACTCTGTAGATAATTCTGTATCCTAATTAGTCTGCGATTTATTTACAGATGCAAGAGAAGGCTGTGTGATCCAATAGACCTCTGTTGTGAAATGTGCATAATTAATGCATCGGATTCTTTGACTTTTTGCCATAAACCACAATAGTCTCATCCTTCGACAATTGCAAACACCACAAATTGTAGATTGTTATTCTTTGGGTTCAGTCCAGCCAACATTAAACAATTTTAAGTCATATTTATTATTTCACTGAGAAAGACATAGCTGTATGCCGAAACTGAACAGATATGGGGGGGGGGGGTTGTCATTCAAACAGCTGAGATGCACAGAAGGAGGGGTTCTATTGTTGCTATCAACTGGAGCTGCTAACTAACCCGTTCTTCCCAATGGTTCTCTGTTCCATCTGTCTGAAGGCATCTCTGGTTGTAAACGTGGCTAGCCGCTGTCAGCACACAGACAAAAATTACATCATGCTGCAGGAACTGCACAGAGAGTTCGGGCCCTCTCACTTCACTGTGCTGGCCTTCCCATGCAATCAGTTCGGGGAGTCAGAGCCGGGCACAAACCAAGAAATTAGCGCGTTTGCCAAAACAAATTACGGAGTCACTTTCCCCATTTTCAGCAAAATAAAGATTCTGGGATCGGAAGCATTGCCAGCATTTAAATTTGTGATAGGTAAGCATGTACCATTCTCTTATGCCGTATGCTGTGTACAGACTTTTTGAAATGTTGCTTCTTAGGAAGACATAGCCAGGAAAAGAGATTTCCAGTGCTTACAGAGTTGTACCCTACTAAATCCACTGAAGTCGGCAAGCTTAGACGATTGTAACTATATTTAAGATTGCACAGTCAGTCTTCCTCTCAGCTTTCATTTAAGTAAGTTTCTAACTCTTAAGAATGTAAATATACGATAGAATGCAGGGCCTACTGAAATTCTAGAAGCTAAATGAGATTCCAGTGTTGAAGGTGGAGCTGCAAAGTCCTATTCTCTCCCCTAGACAAAAAAAAAAGGTTGAATAATTGTAAACAAAAACAATAATGCATATCTTATGAACATATGCACAGGTTTCCCATCTTCTGCCTGTTACAGAATTCAGCTTTTTGGTTCAGAACTTGAATTCTGGGTGCAGAATTGTAGCTTTTCCTTCTTTTATACTAGCCTACACACAAGCCATCAAAGTGGGGATCAGGAAGGTCTTCAGGTACTTTTGTGTATCCCATGCAGTTTACTTGGAATCTTCTGAATGTGAGCATTCATCTTTCAAAAGAAACTACCAAGTTTCTGATCATGCGTGCAGAGATAAGTTTGCAATCAAAATGACAGCTATAGCAAGTAGAATTCCCTAGATTTCCTGTGCCCACAACTGATCAGGAGGATAATGCGTTTCTATTCTCAGAGCTGTTCAGTCTCAAGATTTTTCAAGGACTGATTCAGGTTTGACCAGAGTCCTCTTCAGTTGTTCAAAAAGTGCAGAACTGTGTGTAGAGTGGAGTGATCTTATAGGCTACTGGCTCCACTTCTGGACATCTGTGCAGATAAAAGAACATCTGTAGGGTGATCTATGTATGTTTGAGTGTGTTTTCAAGGGTATACACTTAGGCTGTGAAAAGCAAGGTCACAATCACATCTGCAACACCTTGTTCACTTGTAGGGCTGCCAGGTCCTACCTGGCAGCCGGCAGGAGGATCCAGGCTCCTTTCCAGGATCTTCTGCCACATGTGCTTTGCGCACGGAGCTCAATGACGTTACCCGGAAGTGACGTCAGAACAACACCGATGTCAGTGGGTGACACTCTAGTTTCTGGACAAAACTCTGTGGCTTGTAAGTGATTGTACCATAGAATTTTGCCCAAAAACTAAAGTGTCACAGCACAACATTGACCAAACTCATTTGGACATCATGCCTAACAGCCAAGGGTAGACCTGTTCTCCATAAATCTGCCCAAGCCCTCCCCCTCAGTTTTTTAAATCCATAAAATTGTCCTTTTCTCATATCTACAAAATTTCTGGGAATGTTACTTCTCTGATACGGGCAAGCAATCGTTCTGTGGGATTTCTTCCTAATCTTTGAATTATGGGTGGGATGGTTATGATAAATTGGATTCGTGATTGTGGCTAGATGTCCAGGGGACTATGCACAGGAACTGCACGCCGGTGATGAAGCTTCTGGGTGTTCTTTGCTGCCTTGTTGTCACAGAAGTTTGATGAATCGATTAGGAAAATCAGAAGTGATTTTAACAGCCATTGGCTGAGTACTTGCTCACACCCTAGAGTGGGACAGGGCTGGCAGATGTCTTTAAGGAAGGAGGAGAACAGGGTCTAGGAGAGGAGGAGGAGGCAGACCCTGAGAAGCAGGACAGGGCTGGGAGCGAAGGCCAAGAAAAGAGAGCTGTAGAAAGGAAGGGAAGAGGCGGAAGAAGGAGGCTTGATAAGGAAGGCTAGATTCGAGTCCGGTAGCACCTTAGACCAACATATCTGACCTTCTTCAGATACTGATGAAGGGAGCTTTGACTCTTGAAAGCTTATACCCCCCCCCCAAAAAAAATCTCCTTAGTCTTTAAGGTGCTCCTCGACTCTAATCGAGCTCTTCCACTGCAGACCAACATGGCCGCCCTCCTGAAGGTATCTCATTAGGAAGAAATGGTGGGAAACGAGGGCCGAGTTTAGCAGCTTCAGAGACAAGGAGAACTGAAGTTCGGCTTGATTTGAAACCATCTTTATTTTTAGGTCTCTTGTTTCATGTTCACTCATCTAAAGGCACTCCAGAAACGAATGGAACTAGGGAGTGATATCTGTTGATTTCAGTGGAACTTGGTCAGATGTAAACTTTTCATGAATTGTGCTCCTTCCGCTTGTGACCTAAAATTCTGCTGGTTCTCCTGTATGTATTTTATTGTAATTTGGCATTTTGTCAGTCCAAGAAACATGGTATGATGCATCATGTAAACGATTTTAAATAAATAGTGTTTTGTGTCATTCTTTCAGAGTCCTCCAAGAAAGAGCCTAGGTGGAATTTCTGGAAGTATCTCATCAGCCCTGAAGGTAAAGTGGTGAAATTCTGGAGACCTGAAGAGCCCATAGAAAGCATCAAGCCAGAGATAGCTGCTCTGATTAGGCAGATCATTGTGAAAAAGAGAGAAGACCTGTGAAGAGCCAGCATGCCGTCTGGCAATTTTTCTGACACTCCATCTCCACATGGCCTCAGTACTACCTTGCTGCTCAATAATGGTAAAATCTAGAGAATCTGCAGCTTTTCTGGCGAGGAAGTTTCAATGCCACCTTGGACTGAAAACTCTTCTTTTTAGGACCAGCTGCAACTTGTTATGCTGTGCAAGAACTGAGCCCAGGACATGGCCCATTCCCTGTATAAAAGTGCATAACTAAGGAAGCACTAGCATATTTGAAAAGGGTAGGAGGTCTAATATGAACAGAACAGTCACTGTTCGTGTTGCTCCCTCGAGTCAGTAGCTGCTGTGTACAAAATAAATTCCAGTCACCTCCATTAGAAGAAACGCTTTCAGGATTTTAGAGATCTGACAGCTAACATTCCAGGAGATCTGTACATAGTATATTATGATAATGTTCTGAGTGCAGTTCACAACCCATTATTTCAGCAGATGCAAATAAAGATTATGGTAATGGCAATGGTTACCGTGGGCAGGGGCTAATTGACAAGTGGTTCATTCCTGCAAGAAGTGAGAGACAGGCAAAGGACTACAGAGTGCCTTCTGCCACACACGGACAGCAGCAGAGGCTGAGGCAGCGTCATACCTTAGGCATTTTATCTGCTGCACTAATAGAATCCCACCTGCTGTTTACATGATAAAAGAAGTAGAGATCCTCACTTGTTTTTTGAAGTGAGCAGGTTAAAGCGCATTAGGGGTGTGCACTACCTAGGCTTATGAGGTGCCTGCACCTGTGTCCCGTTCGCCATGCTCACTCAGTGGAATTGCTCCAAGCTTTCTGGCCTTTACCATAGAGACTGGGGGATTCCTACAGCATTGCAGTTACTGTGATGTCACTTCTGGGGGCTCATTCTCCCCACCCCCCAGGCTCTACCCTCCAAACATTCCTAGTGGTGGCAAACACAGGGATGGCAAGCCTAGCTCTACCCAAACATCCATTGTGTTCCCAATGAGGGGAAGGATTTAAGAGTTCTTTGCCCATGTCTTGGCTCACAAAACAAGGAAGCAGCTGAGGTGCATAAGTAAGGACTCCTTGGTGTGAAGACTAGGCAGAGGACCAGATCTTGCGTGCCATATCGAGTCCTGAGGCTACCGGGTGCCTATTCCCAAGGTAATCACAAGAAGTACCCTTTATTTTGTCAAGTTATTTAAAAACACTGTTTGTCAAACATGAAGTTAGACCAGAAATTTTCCAGCCAATCACTCTGTTTAAAAAATTAAACTCCTCAAGATGCCAGCTTGGTGTCAGTGACAGCAGGAAATGGGCACATTGTGGAAAACAGCGCCTTCAAAATGTAAATATTGTTATGAAGATGCTTTACTTTAAAATGGAGAAAGCAAATCCATTCTGTGTGTATTTTTCATATGTACCATAGGTTTCCGTTGAATATTACATTCCATTACTCTCTAGAGTGACCAAGAAATGGACCCCTTCTCCCAAAACATAAAATAGTAATTCTCCACTTTATTTTGTGTAGAAGTGGGATGGGTGCTCACAATTCACACTGCTGTGTGCACAATACAAAGAAACCCCCTTTTTCCTGTACCTCAGTTACCTGAAAATCTTGACTCTCCACATGCGAAGTATGTCTATCACGCAGCTTTGGGTCAGGGTCGCCCTGTGTAAATAAATTTAATTGAGCTTTTGGTTAACCCAGTTTTTTGGGTGTCCCTCTCCCCACATACTCCGCAAACATATTGTCCAACGTCACAGCACAATAAGGTTGGGATAACGTTTGTCTGACCTGGATGGCCCAGGTTGGTCTGATCCCATCAGATCTTGAAAGTTAAGCAGGATCGGCCTCAGTTGGTATTTGGATGGGAGACACACACACACCCCAAGGAAGTCCAGGACTGCTACGCAGAGGTTGGCAACGGCCAACTACCCCTGAACATCTCTTGCCTCGAAAACCCTACAGGGTCGCCATAAGTCAGCTGCAACTTGATGGCTCTTTTCACCACCAGAGTTTGTCAGTATCCTGCGCTCTCCAGGTTTTGAATTCAAAAACACACACTTGGAGAATCAGCCTGCTAAGGGTGTTTCAACATAGTGTTGAGTCTCCTGTATGCAGAAGACAAACTGGACGTGCGTTTTAACCAGGATGAGTCTTTAACATCCCGTGCATAGACTAATTTAGACAGTTTGAAGTATCATTGGCAAAAATGTCCTTGATGCAGCCCAAGTGCTTTCCTGGGGAGACAGAAAGAGCAAGATAGGGCACAAAACAGACCATAAGACTACAGATGAGAATACTGGAGTCAACACTGCATTATGATGAGGTGAAAAATTTGGGTCAGCTTCAGTGTTATAAAATTGGGCTGTTAGCACAGTTTGGAAGAAGCAGACGTTGCATAAGAGTCAACCCCTTCAGCTTCTGAGCCCATGCTTCTCGTGGAACGGGCAGTCACATACCTTGCCACAGAGTCTTGACAAGTACTCACCATCACCACGCATCTTGATTTTTTTTATATTACAGAACCGGAGAACCAGAAGTGCCACTCTTCTGAAATCCTGGCTTAGTCTGAACAACCACACTGGCAATGAGCAGAGCCAGTCCAGGTCTGCTTATTCCAGAAGAGTTATGGCTGATCCTCATACCAGAGGAGCTCAGCAAGCCGAAAGAGTATTGCACCTGCAGCTGCCCAGTCCTGTGCCAGCTACCAATATTACCATGAGTTTCCCATAGCCTGAAGTTACTACTATTTCTTTCTTTCCTCTTACTCTCTGAGAGGAAGAGGAAGAAGAAAAGGAGGAGGAGGAGTTGGATGTGTACCCCGCCTTTCACTCAGCGTCTCAGAGCAGCTTACAATCTCCTTCCCTTCCTCTCCCCACAACAGACAGCCTGTGAGGTAGGTGGGGCTGAGAGAACTGCTCTTGAGAGAACAGCTCTGAGAGAACTGTGACTGACTCAAGGTCACCCAGCGGCTGCATGTGGAAGAGTGGGGAATCAAACCTTGTTCTCCAGATTAGAGTCCACTGCTCCTAACCACTACACCAAACTAGCTCTCAGCAGACAGATTATTTTGGAGAAGCCAGGACCAGCACAGAGGCAAAATTGAGAAACATGAGCAAGGTGTGAAAAGGCTCTGTTTGAACAGAAACGAAACAACGACACGTACTCAGTGCACACTTGTACAGCACTGAGGACACGGTTGGGTTGACCCATGGAGGGCTGCTGTCATTCTCTCCCACAGTGACAAGTCCAAAGCATTCAGCTAACTGATGCCAAGTCATGTGATAATGTGGAAGTGTATTTAGTTGCTGGAATATGGATAACAGCTAACTAACAGTACACTGCCAAACCATCCCACAAGACATCACCGATGGTCCCTTGGACAGAAGTTCTATTCACCAAGAAATGTTTATAAGACATGGGGGGGGGGAGGATCCACAGTAACTGGAGTTTTAACATAAATGGACACAGTCTGGGAAGCTAGATTACCTTTTCTCTTGATTTCATTTTTTTCCCTGTTTGAAAAGTGGTCTTCCAATGCACTTAAATTACATCTCAGTTGAATAACGGCCAGCTTTATGATCAGGTGGGTAACAGAAAGGAAGAACTGGATGGCCCAGGCTAGACCAATCTTGTCAGGTCTTGGAAGCTAAGCAAGGATGGGAGACCACCAATGCCCCCTCTAAGCTCTGGAGTCTTGTGAGCAAAAATTCTGCTTTGTGAGCTACTGGCACTAAAGTTGTGAGCGAGTGATTTGGCTGCTGCATAATTTAGTTTGCTCTGGAGCCATTCCTTCCTGAGCTAAGACAAAAATGTGTGAGCTGGAGGCTAAAAATGGTGAGCTAGCTCACACTAACTCGCCTTAGAGGGAACACTGGAGACCACCAAGTCCAGGGTCTCTTCCCTTTTGATGGTCTCTTGGGCTGAAAACCCTATGGGGGTGCCATAGGTCAGCTGTGACTTGACAGCTCATGAAGAACTTTCCACACCACTGTGAAGAGCTAAGAAACTGGAAGTCCCATTATAATTCTGAAAATATAATATCGTTTGTTTTCTGCCGTGACTTTATTATAACATTCAGCACTGTTCCAGCTTACATTCACATCTGTGCAAAAAAAAGGTTCAAAAGTGCTTTGGGTGTCATGTGTAAAAAAGACCTGGGAAATGGAAGGAAATCCATCATCTACCCTTGCCCAAGAACATGTATGGCCTGAAGGTATACAGACTCTTCTGGTTTGACCTTTACCTCCATGGTAAATGCATGAATGTATGGTAACACTTTGGGAATTAGCCCAGTGGGAGCATGAAAAAAAAAATTACTCCTGAATTTCTCATACACATTTTGAATGGAACTGTCACAGGAACAAGAGCCCTTATTACAGGCACATTCCTTAAGGTCCAGAGGTTCATGCACAAGGGGATGCATGGAGGATTCATCCTCTGGAATTTATCAAACAGTAGTTGGGCACAGTGGAGTTTTTGGGAACACATCTGAGCTCCTTCATCAGCCACAGATGGCTAGATATAGCTGAAGTATGGGTCCAGATAAAAGTGATAAAACCATGTAGAACAAGTCAGGGTAGTTGTAGCCACATTAGCATACTTGAATGAGAAATTCTGCATGAAATAACCAAAATTAAGACGGAATAAGACCTTCCTACAGATGACAGCTACAGAAACGACACAATGTAGGAAGCTTGTCTTTCAATATACAGATAGGCAATAGCCAGTGTTCCCTCTAAGCTGAGTTAGTGTGAGCTAGCTCACAGGTTTTTAGCCTCTGGCTCACACATTTTTGTCTTGGCTCAGGAAAAGTGGCTCCAGAGCAAACTAATTTATGCAATAGCCAAATCGCTCGCTCACAACTTAAATGCAAGTAGCTCACAAAGTAGAATTTTTGCTCACAGGACTCCATAGCTTAGAGGGAACATTGGCAGTAACCCACATTTTTAATGCAACCATTCCTTGGTAAGGTGGGTTAGTCAATAAGAGAGTTGGCTGCTTTCATGTGGTGAGAGTTCTCTGTGGAACTCTAATAGGTATCAGTTTCCCCCCTGCATTTTCTGAGGGGAGTTGCTATGGTTGAGGGGTAGAGCACCTGTTTGGTATGTAGAAGATCCCAGGTTCAATCCCCAGCACTTCCAGTTAAAAGGATCAAGTAGTAGGTGCTGGGAAAGAGACCCTGCAGAGCTGCTGTCAACCAGAGTAGACAATACTATCTTTGAGGGACCAAGGATCAGGTTCAGTAGAAGGCAGCTTCATGCATTCATGTGACTCAGTTTCCCTGCAACAGCTATTCCCCTCTGCCCAATGTCACCAGATGACTATTGGCCTCCCACCCACCCACCCAAAAAATCAGCAATTGCTATAGTGATATAGCAATTACTCCTTTTAAGCTTGAAAAAAGTCCTCTCATGGTGCAAAGAGAAATGTTTGTTGCAGTGGGGAAAGGCTAGAAAAACAGAAATGCACACTTTCCCACCTACAGGATGTACAAACATGCACTGACTGCAATCTTTCCAAAAAGACTGCATAAAAACCAAATTTGGAAAAGATGGAAGCAAAGCAGGGGAAACCTGATTTAATTCTTTTCTTTTTGTTATTGCCTTGATCACCTGTCCCCAAACAAGAATCTTGTGAAGGTCAGAAGCCTGCAACACAACAGCAGTGGACAAAGAAACGGAACAGTAACAAGCCTCCTTGAATAACCACAGAAAGTGTTTGACCATCTCATTATATACAAGCCTCAGAGTTGGTCCGAATGGTGATTAAAATATGTGCCGTAGGCTGGCAGCTGAATGTCAGCTGGTGTCCTTCCAATGTTCAGCCAGCTAACAATACACTGCCATTCCACCACACACACACACATGCCCAGCTTCATGGCCTTCTTGTTCAGACGATGAACCACTCCTGCGGCGAGTAACAGTGTAGTAGTGACTGCTGCAGTCAAAGCAAAGCAGCCAGCTAATTCTACACTGCCTACCAGACACAGGCAGCAAAAGTATGAAATCCAAGTAATTCATCTGAACTTTTAAAAAGTAGATGCTTCCTTGATTAAATGATGAGTCTTGTGGCATTTCAAAGATGAACACATTTATTGTGGGATAAGCTTTCAAGAGCCAAAGCCCACTTTGCCAGATACAAGTAGGATCTGGCTTGCAAAAGTATATACTGCAGCACATGTGTAGGTCTTTAAAGTGACACAAGAGCCCACTAGCGCTTTACAGACAACAGGATTTTTGGAGTCAAAACTCCTTTCATCAGAGGTCGCCTTTTGTCAGATAAAGTGACACAAGATTCTTGTTGCTTTGGCGGCAACAGATCGGCACGGATTATTTTCTAGGCTGCCATGCCAATACTGTTCACAAGGGGGTGCTCTTCCATTACTTTTTGACCAGTATGGGATGTCGCACTGTGGAGTGCAGCTAGAGACTGTTATACCCAAACAGCCAGCTAGTACGGCACTGCCAAAGTGACACATTCCTGGGCTCACTTTCAGTGCTTGCTCCTTCTCATTTTACAATGTAGGCAGACTTCCATCAATGCACTTTTCAGAAGTGATCCTTCTCAACCGTGTCTTTCAGCAGTAATAAATAAACCAGCCCATTGGCACTCGGTGCCCTTAGCCCGTTGGCCCAGAGTCTTCCTTTACTTTGATCCCCCACAAATGACTTTGGGAAAGAAATCTGGAAAGCACTGGGAGTCAAAGTGATTTTAGCAGTGAAAGGATCTGATGGCCAAATATACCTTGTGTGTTATCGGACACACTGTTACAAATGATGTCATCATACCTTCATTCATTGAAATACCTTCTCCTGAGCATTGGTTGGCCCATTCGCACCTGCTCACCCGATCACAGCCTGCTCCATATCTTCTTTTTAATTTATTATTTTTAAAAAATTATTTATCCAAATATGTTATTTCGAAATGGATCACTTCATTCGCTTAAAATATATGCTGCCTCTCTGCACTTGCACCCAAGACAGTTTACAACATTCTTTATTTACAGTGACCAGGCCCCCATCACTCTGTGATGAAAAGGATGAAACAAGTGTGACACAAAATGTGCTTTCAGTCATGCATATGAATTGCATTTCTCACACCTAAATAAAAAACTCCCATGCTTTTGAGCGAGTTGTGTTATCAGAATTGCTTGGGTTGTAATGATACTTAGGACTGATACAGGGTGGTATCCTGTGATTCTCTCTGGCATGCAGAAGGTCCCACATTCAATCCTCGGCATCTCTGGTTAAAGGACCTTGGGAGTAGGTGATGTGGAAGACCCTGGAGAGCCACTACTGGTATGAGCAGACAATACTGACTTTGACAGACCAAAGGTCTGATTCAGTATAAGGCAGCTTCATGTGTGCTCATGAGTGGTACACAGTCCCTTGTGCAGAAGGAAGGCCCTATCATTAATGGAATCAGGACCATATGACCCACTTTTCAGTGTTCAAAGACTTTCATAGTAGAGATGCCAAAAGGTGAGGAGGCTGTCTTGGTTTTGTGCCTTTAGTGGATGTTTGATGCATGGAAATCGGCAGGTGAAGTTTGGGTTTTGTTTTTGTTTTGGGTTTGTTTAGGGGGGGGGTTGTAACCAAAGCAAACTGGCTGACTGTTGCAGATCAAGCATCAGTTAAAAGCACAGATAAAGAGACAGCTGGCGGATGGGTGGCTCAGCTTTACATACATTAGCTCAGCATTCTTCACAACAATCATGTAACCCATAGTCAATACCCCCATAACAAGGTTTGAGTCCAGTGGCCCCTGATTTGGTGCAGTGGTTAGGAGCATGGATTCTAATCTGGGATAACCGTGTTTGATTCCCCACTTCTCCACATGTAGCTGCTGGTGTGACCCTGGGTCGGCTACTACTTTCAGAGCTGTTCTCTCAAGGGCAGTTCCTGAAAGAGCTCTCTCAGCCCCACCTACCTCACAGGGTGTCTGTTGTGGGGAGGGGAGGGGAAGGGATCATAAGCCACTCTGAGACTCCTTCAGGTCTCCAATCTCTTCTTCTTTAAGACCAACAATGTTTTATTTAGTATATGAAGACGTGTGCGTGCACACGAACGCTTATCCTGCGAATAAACCTTTGTTGGCCTTAAAGGTGCCACTGGACTCAAACTTTGTTCGACTGCTTTAGACCAACACGACTACCCACCTGAATCTATCAACATTACAGATGGACAGAGTGACACCATTCAAAGTCCACAGTGGATTTAGAAGGGTGGAACTCGTTTTAGGATCTTCTAGGATCACCTCGAAGAGTGGTGAAAACCACTGTGAAACACTAGCCCCTCCCCCCGTTTTTTTTTCTTTCTCATTGGTCTCTTCATAAGCACCACGTTTTTGCAGGAAAAGGTGAAGCGATCTTGTAGAAACTCATAAACACTTACCTTGGTTAGCATCTGTAAACTTTGCTTTCTGATCTGTTTGAGGTCCGTCCCAAGAGTCTTCATTATTTTCCCCTGTAAGGAAAGATGGAGAAGATCGCTGCTTATTTTTAAGGCCTTGGATCTGAGCAACATAAACATCTATCAGTGGACCTCCTTAACAACCTGCTGTGATAAATCAAGGTTTTCTTTATTTATCCAAATCTAGAAATCACCAATCCTGTTCCATCTAATCACATTTTAAATACAGGCCTTTTGTGATCTCACACAGATATACCTTAAGCCAAAATCCTTTTAAAAACCCACGTACTAAAGACCCACTGAACATTGTATTGCTTATCCCTTTAATAAAATGTTGTTTGTCTAAAAGGTGCCACTGGACTCAAACTTTGCTCCACCAAACACATTTAGGATCACACTGTTAACTTGAGCTGGGGGGAAGTAAGGATTTCTTTCGGTGGCAATGTAACATACAATAAAGTCAGTGTGTGCCTCGTAAATTATGGGAAGGCCTTGACTGTGAAGAAACTGGCACACACATACCTATGACAAACTGATAGGTCAGGAGGGTCTTTGGCCAACCCCTTGTTTCCTGATCTCCAAGGGGCCGCTTGATGCTTGAAGTTCTACCCTAGCCTAACTAAACACAAGCCAAGAGCACCTTGACAAGAAGGGACAGGGTTTTCTTCCAGCATCAGCATTCATGGACCAGAGCCCAGGTCTTCAGCTCAGATGCAATGCAGCGGCTTCTCACTGCAGTGCATCTGAGGGAGCCAGCCGGGCCGACTCTTTTTACCGTGCTGACACGAACAGGCCAACTTCTGCTGAGCCCGGCAAAGCTACGATGAGTCGGCCTGGACTGAAGGCTATATCGATTTACCCACAACACCTCTTCATCCGTCTTGACCTTGCGACCGGCAGATCTCTCCAGCTTCCATTCCATCTCGGAAGAGGAGTTCCTGGCTGGCTGGCTGGCTGGCTGGCTGTTCTCGTTCACTTTGCAGCCACGTCTCTTCCCCGATCTAGCCCTCGCTGGAGCGCAAGGGACAAACCGAACAGCAGGAGCCTGTGAGTCCCCCTTCTGGTTTTCTCCTTGCACGGAGGCGTCTTTGTCTCTCTCTCCCCCACCCCAAGCTTTACGCGCCCCCCCCCACACACACACACCCCTTGCCTCTATTCCCTCAACACCCCGCAGTTTCAGAAGTGGCTCCCCTGCGGCGCTTCCCCCATTCATTCCCCGTCCCCACTGAAGCCCCCGCTCGACGGAACCATTTAAAGAGACAGCGCAAGCGGCAAGAGGCGCGGGAATCCCTGCTCCTGGCGTCCCATTGGCTGCCTGGCCCTGTGACGCCAGGAGGTTCCCTTCCTCGGGAGGCCGTGGCGCGGCGCGCTAGCCGGCGGCGGGGCTGTTCCCGGCTCCTCCCTCCCTTGGCGCCTGGGGAGCGGCAGATCCCGGGCAAAGCCCCGCTTCGGCTAAGCCCCGCTCGGCTGAGCGCGGGCGGCAGAGCGGTTGCCAGCAGCGCCAAAGAGCGCAAGGGCGGGCGCAGGAGCGGGGAAGAGC
>NW_015173699.1:533333-551175 GCF_001447785.1 Gekko japonicus | reverse complement strand
GGGGGCTATTCAAAAAGGGGAGGATACATTCGACTCTTTTTTAATCTCAGTTTGTTGTGTGTTTTTTAAAAGCAGCGTATTTCTTTTAAAGATGAGTTGATAGGGTCGTTTCCTGCCTATTCCTGTCTCCCCACTGGTGGACCTCCTGATGGCACTGGTATTTCTGGCCACTGTGTGATACAGAGTGTTGGACTGGATGGGCCTTTGACCTGATCCAACATTGGCATCTCTTATGTTCTTATGTTCTTAAAATCAAGACCACCAGCAAACTCTAAACAGGAAGATAAAGTAAAGGTAAAGGTTCCCTTGCTCGAAAGCCAGTCGAATCCGACTCTAGGGTTGCGGTGCTCATCTCCGTTTCAAAGCCGAAGAGCCAGCGCTGTCCGAAGACGTTTCCGTGGTCATGTGGCCGGCATGACTAAACACCAAGGCGCACGGAACGCTGTTACCTTCCCACCAAAGTGGTACCTATTTATCTACTTGCATTTTCTTGCTTTCGAACTGCTAGGTTGGTAGGAGCTGGACCTAGAGATGGGAGCTCACTCCATCATGCGGCACCCGGGTCTCGAACTGCTGAACTGCTGACCTTCCACAGCCTGCAGTTCAGCATCTTAACCACTTGAGCCACCGCAGCTCCTTAAACAGGAAGATATATGGGATTAATTGAAGCAACAGGATCTTTTGCCATGCGCACCTGACACACTGAACCAACCCTATCTTTTGGGCAAAGTGAGAGCCCCCGTTTCAAGGAGCAATTTTCTGGCTCCCTGACATAGCAGCAAATGGCCCTGTAAATAAACCTTCCTTGAGGGGAGGGTGTTTAGATTTTCCATCCTCAGGTGTCCAAAAGTTGTTGATTAGTCTGGCTAGCACACAGATCCAGTTAATGTGAAATAGTAGTCATTAATTAATACTGCCTCGGTGGGAAGGTAACAGCGTTCTGTGCGCCTCGGCATTTAGTCATGCCAGTCACATGACCATGGAAGCCTCTTTGGACAGCACTGGCTCTTCGGCTTGGAAATGGAGATGAACCCCGCCCCCTAGAGTCGGATTCAACTAGCTTTCAAGCAAGGGAAACCTTTACCTTTAATTAACAGGCATAAAAGGTAAGATGAAGTGTGCCATCAATGTCACAACCAACTCAGAGCAGCCCCCTTATGGGGTTTTTAAGGCAAGAGATGAGCAGGGGTGGTTTGCCATTGCCTTCCTCTGCATAGCTACGCCAATCTTTCTGAGTGGTTCCCATCCAAGTATTAACCAGGGCAAATCTAAACTAACCTTGCTCAGAGGCAGCAGTCAACCTCTAAATACCTCTAGGAGGCAACATCAGGGGAAGGCCTCAGGATCTCTGCCTTGTTGTTGGCCCTCCAGAGGAACTGGTTGGCCACTGTGTAAGACAGGGTGCTTAGGTGTCTGAGATCTGACAAGATGAGGCTAGTTTGGGCTGTTAGGGTTGCTACAATGAATAGGCATGCAGGCTAAAAAATATGGGTGCTCCTATTGATGACTAGTCTCATGTGGCCTGAAAGATATAGTATGGGCGGAGCAAGAAATGCCCCTTGTCCACCCTAACTGCCCCCTTACTCCACTCATGTTATTGAAGTGCCTTCTTTAAAAAAAAGAATAGTAACTAGCTAGCACACCCCAACACTATTTTGCTGATGTCCAATTCAGTCCAAAAGCAGTCCAGTGGCAAAGAGACAAATACAACATAAGTAATATGAGATGTATTCTTAGAGCTCTATTCTGTCCCTTTGGGCATCTGTAAGCTTTCAGATAGATCAAGATGGGTAGCCGTGTTACTCTGTCTGTAGCAGTTGAAAAGAGCAAGAGTCCAGCAGCACCTTAAAGACTAACGAAATATGTGGCTGGGTATGAGTTTCCATGAGTCACTGCTGTAGCTGAAGAAGTGAGCAGCGACTCACAGAAGTTCATACCTTCCACAAACTTTATTAGTCTTTAAGGTGCTACTGGACTCTTGCTCTTTTCTACTGTAAACTTTCAGGTTCCACAGAACTCTTCACAGAGCAGGATAGAAACATAGTGATTTATTTCAAGAGAAACTGAAAATTGTGCATTCCAGTCTAGAAATTCTGACCACCAGCCCCCGACACACATATCGATTGTGGATACATGAATGTTGGTAAGAGACATTTTTACAATTTCTTCTTACAATTTTTCCTTCCTTAATGTTTTATCTGGCTCAGCACTGAGCTTCATCTTGTCATAGTCTAAGCCCAGCTAATATCGCTTTCTTCCTTCCTTCCTCCCTCCCTTCCTCCCTCTCCTACTATGTTTGTTGTTTGTCACTTTGGTTTATTCTTTGTAAAGTTCACTGGGAACAGAGATCTAAAGGGTAACACTGAAGTGGCAAGGCTCATGTAGTCTTCTATCCATTATCCTCCAGATCAGCAACCCTGCTGAATTCAAAGAGGCATGCAGACTTAGGCAACTGCTGGAAAATGAGAAAGGAAAATCATGAGCCAAATGTCAGGGAATAAAATTAAGTGATTAAGATTTTTTGTTAGTTTTACTTTCCCTGTTGAATGTGTCAGTTTGTCAAAGGAATGATAAAGCATAAAAGCATTTATGTGTAAAATTAGTCATGTTTTTTGTGCAACTGTTTTAATAATTATTAAAATTATGCTGGGATAAATTTTGTTAATCGTTAAGGTGACACTGGACTCCTGTTTTATTCTACAACTATCAAAGGACTTAAATTAGCCATTGGTTAGTACCTAGCATAGTTAACATTCTGCTTACTGTTTATATATAAGACTGAAACAGATTCCTGAAACCCCAGAAAAAATTGAATTCCACTCTTTTATATTGATTAAATCACTCTGAAAAATCCATTTGCAACACTTGAATATTTAACTGAATATCTGTCGTAAAATAAACACTATTTATTCGTTTTACAGTGCAAAAATCTTTCATTTGCAAACAGTGTGCCAAAATCCATAATGAATCCAACACCAGTCCAAACCCACCAGATTGTATCCACTGAATGTGCAATACTTCTCCAAATACCTTAATAGGCTCAGAAGGCGGAATTAGCTGATTGGCCAAGAGTTACAGCAGGCCTGAAGTTTTGGGGCCCCTAAACAATTTGACCTCTAAACAATTTTGGGGCATCTAAATTCTCTCTGACCTCTAAATATCAATGTGGAAAGAATCTGTTCCGTGAATGAACAGTGAGCAGTCATGAGATTCCCCCCCCCCCCCAGGCTGAAGTGGTACAGCCCAGACATAGCTAATCACCTATGTAAAAACTAAGCCCTCCGCATAGATTTATACATGAATTGTACTTCATTCTTTATTTCCCTTTCCTCTACAAGCAAAAAGTCTGAAAATAACTAGAAGATTTTGGTCTACCAGTTCTCTGATGTTCTCCAGAGAAGACAGGCTTAGAGAGAAACCAACTCACATCTTCCCAGGGACAGAATCTGTTTAAACAATTATGTATTATATATTTATTTAATCTATACCACACATTTGTGTAGAACCAAAGCAGCTTACATTGTTCTCCATTTTACCTCACAACAACCCTGTGAGGTAAGTCGAGCTGAGAGTATGTGATTGGCCCCAGGCCACCAACAAGCTTCCACGGCAGAGCAAGGATTCGAACTTGGATCTCCCAGACCTCAGTCTGACACCCTACCCACTACACCACCCTGGCTGTTAAACTATGCCTCTCTGGCTTGAATTATTTTAAGATGAAGATGATAGATTGCGTGTGTGTGCGTGTGCTGTGTCAAATGACTCTTCCCCACAACTGGGGGGAGGTGTTGCCCATGAACTGGCTGCCTCAGAGAACAGAGATGAGACTAACAATCCGTGTACATGTTTCAGTGTCCTCATGTCTGCCATGGTCCTTTCAGACATGCGCTGGGGAATTCTGTGCTTGGAACTTAATTCACAGATGTGTACAGGATCTATCAGACTAGCAGGGGCAGAGTTCTGGAATTACAGCTGATCTCCAGATGACGGAGATCAGATCCCCTGGAGAAAATGGCAGCTTCAGAGGGCAGACTCTATGGTATACCATAGAGCCAGGAGAAATGGAAGTCACTCTCCTGGTACCACCTCCAAATCTCAAGGAATTTCCCAAGCCAGAATTGGCGATCCTAACTGAAGCACACAGAGAGAAGACTTAAGCCCCTCCCTCATTGCTCTGCACCACTTTACTGCCCTGAACGGCTCCAGGCAGCGATTATTTGCTCTGTTGGAGAATCTTCCATGAACTAATGGGCTACATGTATGTTTTCTCATGGGGGCAAATAGCAGGTCCTAGAGGCTTGTTACCAGCACAGAGAAGAAAGCTTAACCCCCCATTCCCTAGCATTCCTGATGTGACTAAAAACTAAGTTCCAAACAGAATTCCCAGTAGATGTGTGAGGGACGGACACATGGGCTTTGTAAGATGTGAATCAGTAGCAGGAATCCAGGCATCTCAAGTCTACAGTCCATTCAGGGCAAACCACAAGGACGAAGCCCAGGCTGCAAGAGGGACATAAATTACATGCCAAAAGGGCAGGGTTGCCATCCTCCAGATGGGGCATGGAGATCCCCTAGAATTACAACTGATCTCCAGACTGCATAAATGGCTGCTTTGAAGGATGGCACCTATGGTCCCTCCCCTCTCACTTAGGTCCCTCCCCTCTCCAAATCCTGCCCTCCACAGGCTCGACCCCCAAATCTCCAGGAGTTTCCCAACCTGGGGTTGGCAGTCCTAAAAGGCCAGGCTTCTTGCTTCCTTCTTTGTATGGTATTAAATGTACTGCAGAAGTATTTATCATATTTTCTAAATTGTAATTTGTGTAACCAATAGCTAGTGAAGAAGGATCTGCAACTTTTGGTTTGTGTAAAGATCTTTAATATATTTTTTTTCTTCCTACCTTTGTTTAACAGTTTATAGACTGTCAGGCACTAATTGACCAAAAGGTAGATACTGGGAGAAGGGAAGATAGGATGTGCAGATAAATATGCTATGGACACAGTTTTGAAATAAAGTGTTTGCTTTACACTGTTGGAAATACGTGTGTTGCAAGGTCTAAATTCAGTCATCATAGAGTTAATGTGTTTACCTTGAGTGCTATTGTTTAGACTGACCTGGAAGGGAACCTGGCAGAAAGCCAATGAAGAAGAGATTGGATTTATACCCTGCCCTTCACTACCCAAAGGTGTCTCAGAGCGGCTTACAAACTCCTTCCCCTTCACCTCCCCACAACAGACACCCTGTGAGGTAGGTGGGGCTGAGAGAGCTCTTGGCAGAAACTGTTCTTTTTCAAGAACAGCTCTTATCAGAACCATGGCCTGCCCAAGGTCATCCAGTCAGGTGCAAGTGTAGGAGTGGAGAATCAAACCCTGTTCTCCCAGATTAGAGTCCGCACACTTAACCACTACACCAAAGCCCGGGAAACTGAACCCTATTTACTAACAATCATTGGTTAATGCATTCAGGTGATTTCCTTCTAGAAGTCAAGAAGAAAGGAAGAATCTCCATTACCAACTGGTCTGTCTGTTGTTGCAAGCATGTAGTCTTAAGTGTTTGTTGTTCGGTAGATTTCCCATATATGCTTCCCTCTAGAAATAATGATTTTTAAACAGAAAGAAAATGCCTCCTCTCCAGTGAACAAAGATCCATTGCAACCTCTGAATACTTAACTATTTTCACCAAATTTTCCAACATATACATGCAGATAGGGTGGCGGAAGAAGAGCAGAGCAATAAGGTGCCCTGTTTGGGGGCCCATATATTGTACCTCTGCCACTGATGAGGCCTGGGGATAAGACTAGGTCTACAGCCAACTAAACATAGTGAAATTTATAAAAAGCCACACCCACAACGAGTTCTTTGGAACCCATTATTTTAATGGACAAGGTTATCTTGATCATATTAAAGCCCCACAGATTAATCTGTAATGGTTGACTCAACACTGTTCCCAAATAATGATATAAAGACAGGAATGGCCATGCCGGGTTTCTTGCACTGTGATGAAATATGCATTTCTTTGTTCTTAAAAGAATGACGATTGTTTATTATGTGGGTAGTGTACAGTTTATTATGCCCCTTAGGTTCTCGTTTCCGTGTTTTAAGTACTTGGCTCTTTGTAAGTGATGTGACACCTACGTTTAACCTTGTCGCTGGGGAACCTTAACCGGTTTTTGGAACAAAGTGGTGACAGTTTGAGGTTTGGAGAATAGGGGAATGTGGTTAAACGACAAGATTTAAGTAATTGCACACAACAGACCAGCATATCCCTGGCCCATGCTAACAGTGAACGCAGTGCTATGGGATGGCTGTTCTTTTTGACATATACTTTCCTGGCAGGTGTTTGCATGTATCAAGATCCAAGAGCAGCTACTGGCCCCGATGCTCTTCCTGCCTCCAAACTCTCTTTGCCATTAAAGGTGAGTCAGGCTAATTCTGCAGAGCCCCTTCTTGTTCCCCCCAAGAGGCTAAGCCCTAATTGGGTAACGCTGGTATTGACCCTTCTAGAAGAAGAAGAAGAAGAAATTGGATTTATACCCCGCCCTTCACTTGGAGTCTCAGAGCGGCTTACAAACTCCTTTCCCTTCCCCTCCCCACAACAGACACCCTGTGAGGTGGGTGGGGCTGAGAGAACTCTGACACAAACTGCTCTTTTTCAAGGACAGCTGCGCCAGAGCTTGTGACTGACCCAAGGTCACATCAGCAGGTGCAAGTGGAGGAGTGGGGAATCAAACCCAGTTCTCCCAGATTAGAGTCCGCACACTTAACCACTACACCAAACTGGCTCTCTCTTCTAGCACTGATTTTGTTTGTTCTCTCCTTCAGGCAGAGTTTCTCCAAAGAAGGTCAATGTATCCTATGGGAGTTCAGTGCCTCTTCACCCAGACTTAGACCATTTGTTTGGGGTATCAGCTGAGCTCACATAGGACCCAATGCAATTGGAACCATGCTCTTGGTGAAGTCAAGGCAAGAATGCATGCAGCGAAGATGTCCCTGACATCTGTCAAGGACAGTTCTTATGTTGTTTGTATTCTGACGTGCCAGCCTTGGGTTTAGAAAGGAAACCGACTGCCATGACATCCATTCTCTCCATCACTTGCCATCAATGCCCTTTCACACCTGAATATCATCCAGATAGGACAATCCCTACAAAAGAGACTAGGTAGGGTATACAGTATATATATATATATATCAAAAATATCTCCAAGTGGAATCCCCACCACTACCCTGATCCACAGTGCCTGCAGGAATCCCCTACTCAGTTAAATGGTGATGCAGCTTTGAGCATCCCTTCACTGAAATGTCCAGAAGCTCCATACATTCAGCAGCACCCTCATGCCCAGCGTTCCCTCTAAGCTGAGTTAGTGTGAGCTAACTCAGTTTTTTTAGCCTCCAGCTCACAGATTTTTGTCTTAGCTCAGGAAGGATGACTCCAGAGCAAACTAATTTATGCAGTAGACAAATAGCTTTGCTCACAACTTTAAAGCCAGTAGTTCACAAAGTAGAATTTTTGCTCACAAGACTCCACAGCTTAGAGGGAGCATTGCTCATGCCCATGTCAGATTTCTGCATCAAGAGCATGAGAACTGGATTTTGTGTCACATGCAAACATGACTACTTCTTGTCATGAAAAGCAGCTTCGGGAAGATGAGCCTCAGGACATTTCCCTAGACCCAAGCCCTGACTGGGTGATGGAAAGTGCCATCAAGTCACAGACAACTTATGGCAATTCCATAGGCTTTCAAAGGAAGAAATTAACACAGGTGGTTTGTTATTTCCTGCCTCTGTGCAGCAAACCTGGACTTCCTTGATGGTCCCATCCAAGTACTAACCAGCGCTGACCCTGCTTAGCTTCTGAGATATGACGAGATCAGGCTAGCCTGGGCCAAAAGCCCTAATGTAGTCATTGAAATTGTCTAAAACTGGATTTACTTCTAACTGCTTACGATTGCTCCCTAAGAATACAGAAGTATCAGGGAAGTCAATGCTTAATTCTGTCTGCATCTGCTACTTTTCCATTGCTCTCCATCAAGGGATGAAATCTAGACTGCGTACTTGTGATCTGTTTCTGGAACTCTCCTGCTTCTTTTCTGCAAATAATCCCCTCTCAAAACTGCTTTACACTACAAGAAGGGACTATCTAGGCTTAAGCACTCTTTTGTAGGTAAAATACAGTTTGACTCCCAACTCCAAGTCTGAATTGCAATGACTCTTCTCGCTACTGCTGACAAACAGCACCATTCTGTAACTCTACATGTGGCTCTACTGGCACTAGGTGGTGCTGATTCTTTGTGTTTAATGTGCAGCATAATACAGGCACTAAAGGGAAACTCTTCAAGAGAACTGACTGCAAATATAGATGCACCCTTTTCTTTTCTTTTCTCCAGCAAATTTCCATATAAAACACGTAGAACACCCACTGCCATTCTTGAAAAGAAATGCAAACTACATGGGAATTTATTAAGATGGCACAGCAATGAACGTTGAACGTTATGATATGCTACAATCAAATATTGAATTCCTTCCACAAGTATTTATAACAGTGAAATACAACTCAGCAGATGATGCTTAAACAGAAATCCATTTTAATTTAGCAGGAGTCTGAACTGAGTACAAAAAGGCACTTTGTGTGAGGGCAAGTTGTCCTTCCTTAGTTTCCTTAGTTCTACCTGATCATTGGGGGGGAGGGTCCTCAGCCTAAGTCTTAGGGGAACTGGAGCCCCCCTGCACCCTGATTCTGGGGTCCATGGCCTTGCTCAGTTATTTCTGAAACATGCATTTATGAAGCCAACAAACAGAACTATGTCTTTGTTTCAACTGCCAGCTGAATTGTGGAGCCACGGCAGCTACACACCAGCCTCTACAGTGTCACCCTACGGAGTCTTTTATCTTCCAGCCAACTGTGATGCCACAGAGAGCCCTACCTGCTGCTCCACACCAACTCCCATCAGGTCTGGAACCGGTCTCAGATAGCCCTAGCTGCTGTTCCTGGAACAAATACTCACAAAAGCCCGATCATCTGTGTCAATTTTTGCCTTTCCTGGCCTACACAAGCAGCAACTAAGGCAAATTCCAGAGGAGCTGGTGGCACCCCTTGAGGAATCATCCTGCTCCCACAACGGATGGCAGGTGTACCTACTTAGCTTAGGCCAGCAAAATGCCGTGAATTTGCCCAGGCCATGTGCTATCTAGAAACAGAGAAAACATACCTTTTGTTCCAAACTATGTGCATATTTTATCATATGAACATTTATGCAGATTGAATCAATTAATCTCTTACAGTGCAAACCCTAAATAGAGTTACACTGTACTAATTCCATTAAAGTCAGGGGATTTAGAAAGGTGTTAATTTAGAAAAATGTTAATGTGTTAACACTCCCCATTCAGTTTATTAAGAATACTTTCATTAGATGTCTTTCCAATTTAAACTTTTAAGAAATCTTGTGCAAGTTTAATCTATAAATTATCAAGAGGAGCTCACCAGAACTGATCCAGGCAACAAGCCAGGTGTGACAACTGTGTCCACTCACTCAGAGTGCCTAATCATGCTCCACACCTTCTGTCACACAAGTTCAGGATTACAAGTAGGCCAGACACAGTTCACCGCCCATCTTGCATCGTTTAACATCTTGCCTCTTGGACTTAATTCTCACCAACAGGGAAGAACTGGTTGACGAGGTGAAAGGAGTGGGCACCCTGGGTATTAGTGACCATGTAATTTTGGAATATAAAGTCTTGGGGAAGGGGAAAACTGTACATAGTCAGACATATAGGTTGGATTTCAGGAAAGCAAATTTTGACAGATTTATGCTGGGTAGAATCCCATGGTCAGAAATACTTAAGGAGAAGAGAGTTCAAGAGGGGCAGGAGTTTCTCAAAAATGAAATATTGAAGGCAACATCACAAACAATTCCTATGAGAAGGAAAAATGAGAGGAGCCTAAAGAAGCCAAGGTGGCTCCATAAACAGCTTTCTAAAGACTTGAGGAATAAAAAGACTCATTTAGGAAATGGGAAAAGGGCCTTATAACCAAAGAAAATATAAACAAATAACCAGTGCTAGTAGAGAGAGAGTTAGGAAAGCTAAAGCTCAGTATGAGTTTAGGCTAGCAAGAGATGCTAAAAGGGGGGGGGTTCTTATGTTCAAAGTAGGCCCATTGCAGAGACAGGAAAGTGAAATTGTAACAAGTGATGAAAAGCGGGTATAACTGCTCAATTCCTACTTTTTCTCAGTCTTCTCTTGCAGGGGAAACGGTTGTCAACATGGCAAAAACAGAACATATGATGAGGGAAGAGAGTTGCAGCCTAGGATCAGCATAAGTGTAATACATAAACACCTAGTTTCTTTAAATGAAACTAAGTCCTCGGGGCCAGATGAACTGCATCCAAGGGTACTAAAAGAACTTGCAGGTGTAATTTCTGAGCCTCTGTTCATTACTTTTGAGAATTCTTGGAGAACAGGTATGAGGCCAGAAGAGTGGAGGCAGGCAAATGTTGTCCCCATCTTCAAGAAGGGAGAAAAGGAGGATCTGGGTAACTACCAACCCATCAACTTGATGTCTATACCTGAAAAAGTTTTAGAACAAATCACCAAACAGTCAGTCCTTGAGCCCTTAGAAAGGACAGCTGTGATTACTAAGAGCCAAGAACAAGTCATGTCAGACTAACATTATCTCTTTTTTTGAGAGAGTTACTACCTTGCTGGATCAGGGGAATGCCGTAGACATAGTTTATCTTGATTTCAGTAAGGCTTTTGATAAAGTTCTACATAATATTTTTGTTGACAAGTTGGTAAAGTGTGGTTTGGATCCTATTAGTGTTAGGTGGCTCTGTAACTGGTTGACAGATCGCACCCAAAGAGTGCTTCTGAATGGTTCCTCATCCTCTTGGAGAGGAGTGACAAATGGAGTGCCTCGAGGATCTGTTCTGGGACCTGTTTTGTTCAAAATCTTTATCGATTATTTGGATGAAGGGAGAGAGGGAATGCTTATTAAATTTGCAGATGATACTAAATTCGGAGGGGTAGCAAATATGGCCAAAGACAGAGTCAGGGTACAGGATGATCTTGACAGGCTGGAAAACTGGGCTAAAACAAAACGAATTTCAATGAGGATAAATGAAAAGTTCTGTAAAGTAGGAAAAATCAAATGTATAATTTATTTATTTATTTATATTTTGATTTATGTACCGCCCTTGACCCTGAAGGGTCTCAGAGCGGTTTACAGAGAATATACTAATTGTTCCTAATCTAGGGCCACAATTCATATGGGAAGGGGCTGCCTACTGGCACCCAGTGGCGCGTTCTGTTGTTGTTTCCGGGCGGGCTTCTGATGTTGCTTCCGGCGCCTCGGATGGGCCGACGGCATCCTCGGCAGGCTTCAGATGGAGTTCCTCTGGTGCGCAGCTGCTCCAACTGTGGCTCTAGCTAACGTCCCTTAGGCTCCACCGCACTGCGTCTTTGCGCCGTCGCGCCGTCACAACTCCGCCTCCATCCGTCGTCACCGCATCCTCGGATCGCCACTGCTCCGCCGCCATTACTGCCGCCGCCGCACTCCTGACACACACCATCAGGAGGAGGGTGCCCCCTGCCACCTAGGGCAGGTACCCATTTGTCTACTCGTGAGTACACTTTCGAGCCGCTGGGTTGGCGGGAGCTGGGACTAGGGCCGGGAGCTCACCCCGGCCGCAGTGGGTCTCGAACAACCATAGTGGCTGTTCACTAGTGTTGTTATTGCATCCTAATTATAGGATGGGGGAGACTTGTCTTGGCAGTAGTATGTGCAAAAAGGATCTAGGGGTCTTAGTAGACCATACACTGAACATGAGTCAGCAGTGTGATTGTTAGCTAAAAAAGCAAATGCGATTTTGGGCTATAGTGTCCAGATCAGGTGAAGTGATGGTATCACTTTACTCTGCTCTGGTTAGACCTCACCTAAAGTATTGCCTTCAGTTTTGAGCACCACAATCTATGAAGGATATAGACAAGCTGGAACATGTACAGAGGAGGGGAATGGAGATGGTGATGGGTCTGGAGACTGAGTCCTATGAGGAAAGGTTGAAGGAGCTGGGTATGTTTAGCCTGGAGAGGAGATAACTGAGAGGTGATATGATAACCATATTCAAGTACTTGAAGGGCTGTTATATAGAGGATGGTACGGAGTTGTTTTCTGTTGCCCCAGAACGTTGGACCAGAACCAATGGGTAGAAATTATATCAAAAGAATTTTTGGCTGAACATTAGGAAGAATTTCCTGACAGTTAGAGCAGCTCCTAAGTGGAACAGGCTTCCTCAGGAGGTCGTGGGCTCTCCTTCTTTGGAGGTTTTTAAACAGAGGCTAGATGGCCACCTGACAGCAATGCTGATTCTGTGAACAGGCAGATCAGGAGAGGGAGGGCAGGAAGGGTTGCCTCAGTGCTTAGTTCTTGTGGCCCTTTCTTACATGCCCAGGGAAATGCTGATCGCCACTTTGGGGTCAGGAAGCAATTTTACTCTAGGCCAGTTTTGGCCAGGGAATCTGGAGGTTTTTCTTTCTTTTTCTTCCATCTTCTGGGCATTGAACAGGGGTCACTGGGGGTATGAATTTCCTACATTGTGCAGGGGGCTGGAGGTTCCTTTCAACTCAATAATTCTATGAAAATGTATAGAGAATCATGACCATTTCACATCCCAGGTCCTCTCTTTGATTCACGGAGACATAACAATAGATTTAGGTCGGTAGCCATGTTTGTCTGAAGCAACAGAATTAAGGTTTGAGTCCAGTAGCACCTTTAAGACCAACAAAGTTTACTTCTGAGTATAAGCCTTCGTGTGCCTGCACACTTCTTCGGATACATTGAAACAGACTTCGCCAACCATTACATATAGGTGAGGGGGTTAGAAACTAGCCCTTCCTGGCAACTACCCCTCCCACACCTACATGCAGGGGTCGTTTCGTAGAAAAAGAGCTAGGGGAACTCATTAGCATAACTCATTAGCATATGCCACACCCCCTGACATCACCGGAAGTGTGTCATAAGGCCACACCCCCTGACATCACCAGAAGTGTGTCATAAGGCCACACACCACCCCCAACAGTCCTGGCCGCCGCCGCCGGCCTTGCAACTCCACTGCCGAGCCCCATGAGGGGCCCGGCGGTGGACCTGCAAGGCCGGCGGGAGTGCAAGGAAGCCCCGCGAAGGCCCTCCCTGGCCCCAGACAGGCAGGGGTGGGGAGAGGCAGGGAGGAAGCAACTTACCCTCCCTCTTCTCCTGCCTCCTCCTGGCTGAATGAGGGCCGGAAACGGGGCTGCCAGAAGCAGGGGGCGGGGCTTCAGCATGTGCCCCGCCCCCCGTACCTCACCCGGGGGAACTGTGATCCCACGCAATCCCCCCCGAAATGACCTCTGCCTACATGTAATGGTTGGGGGGGGGTTTCAATGTATCTGAAGAAGTGAACATGTACACGAAAGCTTATACCCAGAATTAAACTTTGTTGGTCTTAAAGGTGCCCCTGGACTCAAACATAGGCATAACCAGACAGGGTAGCCCACTCCCTTTTCATAATCACCCCTTATTCAGTCACTGCACAGAGTTATTAGGGCTGGGGACTCAAATACTGCTTTATTCATACATTGATTAATCTCATATTCATATATATATTTATACATAGGCTGAGATCTTGTGTGGGTGTGGGTGCTACGTTCCCCCAAGACCATCAATATCCATCCCACAGGGTTAAACGAAAAAGGAGTTTATTTTATTTATGGTGCAAACATAATAGTAGAGAAAAAATCAAGTAGAGGTTACCAAGTTTCTTTTCAGCTGACTTTTTTTAACTGTTTCCCTATTCAGGCATTTGGGTTTCATTACAATTTTGAGGTTTTTTCCTGTCAGCCTTAAATTGCTCTGCCACACTCAGCCAGATTAACTGCTGTTTTCAGATGTCCTTCTCACCAACATTTCATCAGCTCCCATTGGCCGCTCTTAGGGAGAGGTGAAACCTAACCTGTCCATCACACCAAGATGCTAAAATTGCTATCGTTGCTTCCACATTCTTCCCTTGTGCAATGTTTATGCATGGTTTGTCTATTAGGTTTTTTTTTTTGCAATTTGGTACAGCATTCCATGCACCTTGGTGTTTAGTCATGCCGGCCACATGACCACGGAAACGTCTTTGGACAGCACTGGCTCTTCGGCTTTAAGAACATAAGAACATAAGAGACGCCAATGTTGGATCAGGCCAAAGGCCCATCCAGTCCAACACTCTGTGTCACACAGTGGCCAGAAATACCAGTGCCATCAGGAGGTCCAGCAGTGGGGCCAGGACATTAGAAGCCCTCCCACTGTTGACCCCCCCCCCAAGCACCAAGAAGACAGAGCATCACTTGCCCCAGAGCCCCTAGCTATACCTTGTGGCTAATAGCCACTGATGGACCTCTGCTCCATATGCTTATCTAATTCCCTTTTGAAGCCGTCCATGCTTGTAGCACCCACCACTTCCTGTGGCAGTGAATTCCATGTGTTAATCACTCTTTGGGTGAAGAAGTACTTCCTTTTATCCGTTCTAACCCGACCGCTCTGCAGTTTCATGGAGTGCCCACGAGTTCTTGTATTGTGAGAAAGGGCGAAAAGTACCTCTTTCTCTACCTGCTCTTTCCCATGCATAATCTTATAAACCTCGATCATGTCACCCCTCAGTCGTCTTTTCTCCAAGCTAAAGAGCCCTAAGCGCTTTAACCTTTCCTCATAGGGAAAGTGTTCCAACCCTTTTATCATTCGAGTTGCCCTTTTCTGCACTTTTTCCAAAGCTATAATATCCTTTTTAAGGTGTGGTGCCCAGAACTGCACACAGTATTCCAAATGAGGTCTCACCATTGATTTATATAGGGGCATTATTATATTGGCTGATCTGTTTTCAATACCCTTCCTAATAATCCCCAGCATAGCATTGGCCTTCTTTATTGCAGTCACACACTGTCTCGACATTTTCAGTGAGTTATCCACTACAACTCCAAGATCTCTCTCTTGCTCAGTCTCTGCCAGTTCAGACCCCATCAATGTGTATTTATATTTAGGATTTTTGGCTCCAATGTGCATCACCTTGCACTTGGCCACATTGAACCCCATTTGCCATGTTGACGCCCACTCACCCATCCTTGACAGATCCCCTTGGAGTGCCTCACAATCCTCACTGGTTTTCACCACCCTGAACAACTTTGTATCATCCGCAAATTTAGCCACTTCACTGCTTACTCCCATCTCCAAATCATTAATGAACAAGTTAAAAAGCAGTGGACCAAGTACTGATCCCTGCGGTACCCCACTGCTTACCACCCTCCACTGAGAAAATTGCCCACCTACACTCACTCTCTGTTTTCTATGAACTAGCCAGTTTTTGATCCATAAAAGGACTTGTCCTTCTATCCCATGATTTTTGAGCTTACTTAGGAGCCTTTGATGAGGAACTTTATCAAAAGCTTTCTGGAAGTCAAGGTAAATAATATCTATTGGATCCCCCTTGTCCACATGTTTGTTCACCCCCTCAAAGAACACTAACAGGTTAGTGAGACAAGATCTTCCCTTACAGAAACCGTGCTGAGTCTGCCTCAATAGGTTTTGTTCATCTATGTGCCTACTAATTCTTTCCTTAATAATGGTTTCCACCAATTTACCCGGCTTTGAAACGGAGATGAGCACCGCAACCCTAGAGTCGGACTCGACTGGCTTTTGAGCAAGGGAACCTTAACCTTTACCTTTTTACTTATTTTGTAAATTGCTTTGGGTCCTTTTGGGGGAGAAACGGGGACTTTAAAAATGCCCCAAAGAAAGAAAGAACAGAAATTATTGAATAAAGTGGCAGATTAGCACAGTATTTCCCATGAAGCATCTGACCTGGGTTCATAGCCTAAGTAGCTAGCAGCCAAGATAGGCAGCACCAAGGCTGGGACTTTGATCTGCACGTGCTCTATTGTGCTTTTAAGGAAACATACCTCTTAAGTACATATGTTACATTAACTGGGTACAAATAAGCACAAGCAGATGAAGCTTTGTCCTTTACTTCTTCAGACTTTTGTCATCTTTTTGGAAAACACTTGTAACATTGGTTAATCGACCTCCTCTTCATCTGACCGATGCGTCTGGCGGATTAAGCAAAGGGAGTCTAATAGGCCAAGGAGTACCGTGGCAAAGGACAACGTTTGTATCAGTTGTCACTCTGTGCCTTGTAAATGGAGTTTTATTTGTTCAAAACTGCAATGAAAAGAAAAGTAAAGCAGCGGGAAAATAATAGAACAAGTTGCTTCAGTATTTACATAGCAAATTATTATTACCTAGAGTTTCAGTAAATAGTCCTCTGTTACAAGAAGTGTAACTTTAGCACATTTATTTATTTATTTACATGTTTATACTCTACTTTGCTCTCCAGTGGAGGTTCCCAAGCAGCTTACAACATTCTTCTCTGCTCCTTCATTTTATTCTCACAACTACCTGTGAGGTAACTTAGGCCAAGAGACAAATTGTCCAAAGTCACTCAGCAAGCTTCCATGACAAGTGTGGGGATTTCAACCTGGATCCTAGAACAATCCTGTAACCACTACACCATGCTATCTCACCAGATAGTATCATATACTGGTGTTTCCAATTACTTCTTCCTGGAATGGCCATGACTTTATTTATTTAGAGTTGTCAGCCTCCAAGTGGAGTCTGGAGATCTCCCAGAATTACAACTGATCTCCAAACTACAACAATAACTTCCCCTGGAGGAAATGGCAGCTTTGGAAGGTGGAGTTTATCTCTTGTATACTTTTTTCAACTTTTTAGATTTTTCTGCACATCTGGGGATTGCCTCAAATGTGCAGGAAAATTTCCCTGCCCCCCAGGTGCCCCCGATGTGCGGCTTTAGATATCGGCACGCTGGGGGCAAGTTGGGAATTAGATATATACAAGTGGAGACCCGCAAGAAACCTGCAGGATGGTTATCTCATTCATCACACCTTTGCTTCCTCTCCTCACCCCCTGCCTCTCTCACACTATTTCTCCCCTCTGCCCCCCTTTTCTTACTCTCTATTTCTCCTCCATGCATGTGACTTCCTCTCTCTTTCTGACCTGTCATCTTTCTCTTTGTTTTTCTGCCTCCCCACTTCATCTCTTTTTCTCTCTCTTTCTGCCCCCACCCCATCATTCTTTTTTTCTGCCCCCATCACTCTCCCAGCCTCCTTCTGCTTCATCCCCCCACTCCACAGAGCAGCAGCAGTGGTGGTGGCAGTGCTCCTAGCCACCCACCTGCTTCCTCTCCCCCCACAGCAGCAGTGGCAGCACTCTGGGAATCACAACGGATCTCCCAGCTACAGAGATCAATTCACCTTAGGGCTGCCAGCTCCAGGTTGGGAAATTCCTGGAGATTTGGGGGTGGAGCCTTGGAACAATGAGGCTTGGGGTGGCAAGCAGCCTCAGCAGGGTATGATGACATAGACTCAAACGTCCAAAACAGCCATTTTATCCTGGGGAACTAATCTCTGTCACCTGGACAACAGTTGTAATTCTGGGTGATCTCCAGTCCTCACCTGGAGGCTGGCAATGGTGGTTCTCGTGGAGGAAATGACTGGAGGGTGGAGTCTATGACATTACACCAGTCCAAAGTTCCTCCCCTCCTCAAATCCCACCCTCTCCAGGCTCCACCCCTCAAATGTCCAGGAATTTCCCAACCTGGAGTTAGCAACCCTATTTCCTTCCCACCCAACAGCCAACCTACCTTTATCTGCCTCTCTGTCTTCTGCTTTCCATCTCCACCCCCCAGCCTCTACCTAGGAAAATTACAGTCTTTCTCCACAGTGGGGACCAAAGCAGCTTTCATTATTCCCTCCTCCTTTTTAT